>NW_027596252.1:333742-496414 GCF_964194155.1 Cetorhinus maximus | reverse complement strand
CCCTAGGCCATATTGACGCTTCCTCTTATCAAATGCAAAGTGCTTGACTTGTGACACAATGCGTTTCCCCCTTCTGCGCCCAGTTTCACAGTTTGAGGACTGCATCTGAACTTCCCTGGCAAAAGCACAACAGGAATTAGGAGTAAAAGAACTCTAATGCGTGCACACACACTCACACACACACACAGACACTCACATACACACACACATACTCACACACACACACACACACACTCACACACACACACACACACAGACACACATACACTCTCACACACACACTCACACTCACACACAGACACACACACACACTCACACTCACACACAGACACTCACACACACACACTCACACACACACACACAGACACACACACTCACACACACACACTCACACACAGACACACACACACACTCACTCACACACACACACGCACACACACAGACACACACAGACACACACAGACACTCACACACACACACACACACACGGAGACACGCTCACACACACACACACTCACACACACACACTCACACAGACACACACACACACGCACACACAGACAGACACGCACACACAGACACAGACACTCACATACAGACACACACACACACTCACACACACACACACACACACACAGACACACACAGACACACACACACACACACACACTCACACACGGAGACACACTCACACACACACACACTCACACGCACACACTCACACAGACACACACACACACGCACACACAGACACAGACACGCACACACAGACACAGACACACACACACAGACACACACACACACACTCACACACACACACACACACACACACACACACACACTATAAAGTCCACTTGATTGGCACCCCATCCACCACATTAAACTTTCACTCCCTTCACCACTTGTGTACAGTAGCAGCAGTGTGCACCCTGCACAAGATGCACCACAACAAACATTCCCAAGGCAGGTTCAGCATGGATTAGGTATGGTGTAAAG
Organism: Cetorhinus maximus; assembly: GCF_964194155.1. Taxonomy (NCBI): domain Eukaryota; kingdom Metazoa; phylum Chordata; class Chondrichthyes; order Lamniformes; family Cetorhinidae; genus Cetorhinus; species Cetorhinus maximus. The sequence continues at coordinate 495,418 of NW_027596252.1, read as the reverse complement.
TTCCCTCCACACTGTCCCCATCAAACACTCGCAGGGCAGGTACAGCACGGGGTTAGATACAGAGTAAAGCTCCCTCTACATTGTCCCCATCAAACACTCCCAGGACAGGTACAGCACGGGGTTAGATACAGAGTAGAGCTCCCTCTACACTGTCCCCATCAAACACTCCCAGGACAGGTACAGCACGGGGTTAGATACAGAGTAAAGATCCCTCTACATTGTCCCCATCAAACACTCCCAGGACAGGTACAGCACGGGGTTAGATACAGAGTAAAGCTCCCTCTACACTGTCCCCATCAAACACTCCCAGGACAGGTACAGCACGGGGTTAGATACAGAGTAAAGCTCCCTCTACACTGTCCCCATCAAACACTCCCAGGACAGGTACAGCACGGGGTTAGATACAGAGTAAAGCTCCCTCTACACTGTCCCCATCAAACACTCCCAGGACAGGTACAGCACGGGGTTAGATACAGAGTAAATCTCCCTCTACACTGTCCCCATCAAACACTCCCAGGACAGGTACAGCACGGGGTTAGATACAGAGTAAATCTCCCTCTACACTGTCCCCATCAAACACTCCCAGGACAGGTACAGCACGGGGTTAGATACAGAGTAAATCTCCCTCTACACTGTCCCCATCAAACACTCCCAGGACAGGTACAGCACGGGGTTAGATACAGAGTAAAGCTCCCTCTACACTGTCCCCATCAAACACTCCCAGGACAGGTACAGCACGGGGTTAGATACAGAGTAAAGCTCCCTCTACACCGTCCCCATCAAACACTCCCAGGACAGGTACAATGAGGAGTAGATATGGAGGTGGAGTTTTGAACTCTGGCACCCAATTGTGAGAAGTCAGTCTCAAACACTCTGCACGAGGTAACCCCTTGTTATTACAGTTAGGATTTGATGGCCATGGGGTTCTGTGATAGAATGGGCTGTTCCACAGTCACTGGTACAAAATCCCATCGCCAGGGCAACTTGTGAATTGGAATTCAATAAATCTGGGAATTGATAGACTGGAACCAGGAAACTCAACCGGATTTTTGTAAAAATCCAACGGATTCACTCGAGTTTTTGAAGCAAATGTTGATTTACCTGGGCCTGGTCTGACCTGCCTGTGGCTCCAGTCCCAGCTGCTGTAGCTGACTTACTTTGGGTATTCAGTCTTCCCTGGTTATTCATCCCTGTCCTTGTTTAATGCCATTAATACATTAAAATCTCTACAGTGAAAAATGTGCTTAAACAAAGCTTTTAGCATACAATGATGGTTGGAACCTCTCAACAAACTGGAGGTCCTGCATAGGCCAGGAAGCAGAAAGTGGCGGAGATTCAAATACATCATCCAGCATTGAGTATTCATCTGGGACATCCACCTGTGTGCAGCAAAGTCAAACACACAATGAGTCACTGACAGACCTCAAACAAAAACAGGAAATGCTGGAAAACCTCAGCAGGTCTAACAGCATCTGTGGAGAGAAAGGCAGAGTTAATGTTTCGAGGCTGTATGACTCTTCAGAGCTCTGTCTGTCTCTCCACAGACGCTGTCAGACCTGCTGAGGTTTTCCAGCATTTCCTGTTTTTGTTTCAGATTTCCAGCATCTGCAGTATTTTGCTTTTATACTGACAAACCCCAATCAATTCCACATGAAAAGTACAGGAATACTTCAGAAAGGTCCTTGCCTTACTAAAAAACGAGCAGTCCAGCATTTCTGAATCATTGATTGTATCTTCTTCAAAGTAACTCGGACGTATAAAGCTTCTTTTGACTCTTGTGTGTAGAGGACTTTTCATTCCAGGTCGACCCTGGGATAGAAACCAGGTAGAGGTTAAATGATTCTCCAATTCTGGTCTCTTGAGCATCTCTAACTTTCAGGACTCTACGTTCTGGAATTCCCTCCCTGGGCCCCTCTCTGCCTCTCTTTCCTCCTTTAAAATGCTCCTTAAAACCTGTGTCTCTAACCAAGGTTTTGATCATTTGACCTAATATCTCCCTTTCTTGGCTCAGGTGTCATATTTTATAACGCTCCTGTGAAGCGACTTGTGACATTTGATTATGTTAACAGTACTACATAAATATAAGATGCTATTGTAGCACCAGACAGCCTGATATACCCCTCTCCCCAATGCACACATATTTCCCCCACCTCACTGCTTCCCTCCCATACCACACTGTGACTTCATGTGTCTCTAACTATCTCCCCACTGCCTCACGCTCACACTCTCACCGTTATCAAGGCCGAGGCTGCTCGAATACTCATTCGGGCGACAGATTCCCGCTTCCTGGGGGAAATTCCCGTATATCCTGATCGGAAGCTTCGAAATGATCTGAGTGAAGTTAGAGGAGGGGAGGTGGGGTGAGGAGTGTGAGGCTGATCTACAGCATCAGGATATCGAAACACACGACCCCGTGCAAAAGGATCAATGATCTGAGAATAAAGAAAACAAACAGCGTCAAACTTGAAATCCACCTACCTCCTGACATCCTCACCAACAACCCCCAATTGAGCCCTTGCCCCATGCACTCGCCAATACCCCCCACAGAACTCATACCCTCTGCAATCTATAACTCCCGCCACTGCTAATCAACTGTCCCTACTCAAACCCTCTCAGATCCACCCCCACTCCCCACAGAGCCCCACCATCAACCCTACTCACCCCACCATTCACCCCCCTCACCCTCTGATCCCACCCAAAACCCCATCCAACCCAGCAACGGCCCCCAATCCTCCACATCTGCACCCCCTTGGATTCCACCCATATTTCCTCCCGACACCCCAATTTCAGTCAAGCCACTTATCTTATTGTGGGAGGGAAATAGAAAAGAAAATAAGGAATGACAAAATTATCCTTCCAGATTATTTGAATCACCCCCTTGTACACTGGGAATACATCAGCTAAGCTAAGGAAAGGCAGCTGAATTTCAGAATATTGACAGATGATTAATAATTAACCATGTGAGGTGTCACTCATCTCACTACACACTGAATTCCACAGGCTGTCCTTACCTTTGGCATTTTACAGGGAGCTGGTGAATCCACTGCTGAAAATGAAGAGGATTCCAGATTGGGAATTCCCGCATCTCTCAGGTACTGTGCTTTCAGCTTCCCGTACCTCTGGCTACAGTGTCTCCAGCTCTTACGTTGCCACTGGTGCTGATCCAGTTCACTGTCAGTTCCCAAACCAAACCATTCAGCTGTTCCCCTATAATAAACACAATTAATCACAATCAGATCCTTGGTTAGACCACACTTGGAATACTGAGAATAGTTCTTGTCTCTATTTTACAAAAAGCACATGGAGACACCAGAGAAGGTACAGGAAAGATTGACAAGAATTATGTCAGAACTGGGAGGTTATACCATCAGGAAAGATTGAACAGAATGGGGCTGTTTTCTCTAGAAAAGAGAAAGTTGAGAGGCTAACCTGATATTATGAAAGGATTTTACAGGTAGACGGAGAGAAGATGTTTCCCAATGTGAGGGAGAGGGGGGCCCATAAACATAAGATATTCACCAATAAATCCAATCACGATTTCAGTAGAAACATCTTTACTCAAAGAGTAATGAGAATACCACAGGAGAAGTTAGAGAAGCCCATGAAGGAGAAAGGAGTAGAAAGATATGTTGATTGGTTGAAATGAAGCAGGGTGGGAGGAGGCTCGGGTGGAGCAGAAACACCAAAATGGATCCGTTGGACTGAATGGCCAGTTTCTGTGTTGTAAACACTGGGTAACATTACCAAATATAACACACAAAACAATTAATAGCAAGCGACCCTTCTCCCACTCAATCAGTAATGCCAGTCAAATCACCATTAAAAACTGGGAAAAGTGACATGTCAGATATCTGGGTAGAGACTGGGGCTGTATTTTTATTGAAACTGGGGCTGTATTTTTATTGAAACTTAAATCCATGGGTCTCAGGAAGATTCTGACATTTAAATTCTGAAACGTTTACACCAATTAAACGAGACAGAAATATGGAAACCTTCCCATTCTTGCTCAGTTAGTCAACAATTTGAACAAGACCTACACTGTAGAGATTTCAACTGCAATAAATACCAGCATGGGGGAGGGTGGGGGTGTTGAGGGTGTGGCATATAAGGGTCCATGTTTCTCACCAAATTATCCTCTGTGCAAAATTTGTTCTACCCCTCACCCCTACTGAGCACAGAGCGGCCTCCCAACCCTGAGCCACCAATGTGGAGAGTTGTTACCTGTGGATGCTCTTTGAGATGGACCTCTGCCGCTTGAACACTTGCTGACTGCCCACCAACATCCCCTCTCGAGCTGAGGCCCTGGGATTTGGCATACTGACACTTTGGAAGAAAGCTGGTCTCAGGCTCTAGGAGAGAAAGTAATCATTAACGCTGCAGAATTCCAACTGGCACAAAAGTATCTCCGTACAAATCAAAGGCACAACGTAAAACAGACATCTTCATGAGCCCATGGAGAATGTTCCAGTCACAAGTGATGCTCCAATTAGTGACAGGCATATCCCAACATGAGCAACCCAACCTGCTGGCTGCAGAATCTGTCCCTTCCCCCACTCTCTTCAAGACCCATAGTACTCCCTCTCTCCGCGAACCCCACACATTGTCCTGTTACCCCTTCTCCCGAGCACCGGACACTATTTGCTGAAGGCTAGGGAGAAAATTTTGAATTGAACTAAGACGGGTTAAAGTAAAGTTCACTCTCAGTCCTTTGCTGGGAATACCACCCCCATCCAACAGAGCTCCAGGGAGTCAGAATAGCAAACTCAGAGAGGAAGAGACTGAAGTGCTACCTCAGATCCAGTCCTGGGTTCCTGCTGTGCTTGGGGACAAATGGAAAGATGTGGTGGCTTCCTGAGCTGCAGCTGAGTCCCAGTGGTGTCTGCATCCTTCCTTTGGTTCAATGACATCATTCCCCAAACTCAGCTCAGAACCTGGAATAGAAGCAACATTAAGTGTTAGTGGAGTTAACAGGACCTAACATCTCAGTCCATGGTGGGGACATTGCTCCTCATGAATTATTCTTATGAGCAAAGAGACTCCGTCTTTCCTCTTCCAACAGGATCTACCAGGAGGGTTCCCCTGACTTTTAACCGGCCTAAAGAACGGTAAAGCCTTTTACAAACCCCGGTAATTACAGGTCAGTTATCTTTAACATTTGGAGCAGGGAAGGTTAGTTAGAAGCAGACAATTCAGATTTCAAATTGTGCTCAACAAACCTCACCAAATTCTTTGCAGTTACGCGAGGTGAAGAGATGCAGTGAAGGGAGTGTTTCTGGACTTCAGAAAATTCTGTCTCTCATGGGGAGTTACTAGAGAAATTATGGGGTTTGGATTTAGGACATTGGATTGGAGATGGTTAGAATGAAGAAAGCAGCTTGTGCGAGTTGATGTCAGACCAGCAGAGAGATTACAGGTGGGTTGTGGAATCCCATTGGTTTCAAGTCTGAAACCACCTCTCATCCCTCTTAAGATCAATCATTTTGGCAAAAGGAAAATACTGCGGATGCTGGAAATCTGAAATCAACAGAAAACCTGGAAATATTTTGCAAGTCAGGCAGCATCTGTGGAGTGAGAAACAGAGTTAACCTTTGAAAGGTGCTCAACATCAATTCTGTTTCTCTCTCCACAGATGCTGCCTGACTTGCAGAATATTTGCAGGTTTTCTGTTGATTTCAGATTTCCAGCAGCTGCAGTATTTTGCCTTTGTTTGAGTAAATATTCTGGAATGGCAGAGATTGTAGCAGTCACTGCAACGCACCTGGACGTTTTACAAAGGATTTGATGAAGATTTAAAGCTAAAGATTTCAAAAAAGGTTACAGTTCAAGGAGTGATTTGCCAGGTTTCACTTGTGATTCAGTGTGACATATTCTCAGTTCTGAATCAGAAGATTGTGGGTTTATGCCCTAATCTCGAGACTTGAGCATAAAATCATGGATGATACTCCCAGCGCAGAGGCAGTGCTGCACTGTCGGAGGGTCAGTACTGAGGGAGTGCTGCACTGTCAGAGGGTCAGTACTGAGGGAGTGCTGCACTGTCGGAGGGTCAGTACTGAGGGAGTGCTGCACTGTCGGAGGGTCAGTACTGAGGGGGTGCTGCACTGTCAGAGGGTCAGTACTGAGGGAGTGCTGCACTGTCGGAGGGTCAGTACTGAGGGAGTGCTGCACTGTCGGAGGGTCAGTACTGAGGGAGTGCTGCACTGTCGGAGGGTCAGTACTGAGGGAGTGCTGCACTGTCGGAGGGTCAGTACTGAGGGAGTGCCGCACTGTCGGAGGGTCAGTACTGAGGGAGTGCCGCACTGTCAGAGGGTCAGTACTGAGGGAGTGCTGCACTGTCGGAGGGTCAGTACTGAGGGAGTGCTGCACTGTCGGAGGGTCAGTACTGAGGGAGTGCTGCACTGTCAGAGGGTCAGTACTGAAGGAGTGCCGCACTGTCAGAGGGTCAGTACTGAGGGAGTGCTGCACTGTCAGAGGGTCAGCACTGAGGGAGTGCCGCACTGTCAGAGGGTCAGTACTGAGGGAGTGCTGCACTGTCAGAGGGTCAGTACTGAGGGAGTGCTGCATGTCAGAGGGTCAGTACTGAGGCAGTGCTGCACGTCAGAGGGTCAGTACTGAGGCAGTGCTGCACTGTCAGAGGGTCAGTACTGAGGGAGTGCTGCACTGTTGGAGGGACAGTACTGAGGGAGTGCTGCACTGTTGGAGGGTCAGTACTGAGGGAGTGCTGCACTGTTGGAGCGTCAGTACTGAGGGAGTGCTACACTGTCGGAGGGTCAGTACTGAGGGAGCGCCGCACTGTCGGAAGGTCAGTACTGAGGGAGTGCTGCACTGTTGGAGGGTCAGTACTGAGGGAGTGCTGCACTGTTGGAGGGTCAGTACTGAGGGAGTCAGGGGAGAAGCCGCTTTTCAGTGAGATGTTAAAGTGAGATTCTATCTGCCCTCCCTGGTGTATCTGAAAGAACAGCAAAACATGGAAGAACAGAGGAGGTCCTCTTGCTATTCTGGCCAACATTTATCCCTCAATTAATGCTCATCATTATCGCTTTGATGGTTGTGGTATTCTGCTGTAGAAATCCCTACATTACAAATTCAAAAGTACCTCATTATCTACAAGTGCTCTGAGACATTCTGAAGTTATGAATGGTGCCACATAAATGCAAGTCTTTATTTCTTGATTAATTGTTGATTGAAAACTGGAGCAGATGGTGATGATAGAAACGAAGAATTCCTGTCACTCACTACCGTCGCTCACTGCCTGATACAGAAGAGGAGTTGGTTAGAATTTTCCAATGAAGGCCAACTAATGGGAGAAAGGAGAGAAACTCTGGGAGAGTTTGGATATGCATTTGGAGTTGGATCTTTGGGATGTGATTGGTATGTGTTTGATTACATTGGGGGTTCTAGGTGTGTTAATGATCACTCCTGGACGCTTTTCATTCATGTGGACCTGTCAGTGATGATAAAAAAAATACAAGGACATTGGATTAGAAAAAAATTCAATTGTGCCTTTTATGAGCTCAAGACATCTCAAAGTGCCTTACAGCCAATTAAGTGCTTTAGAAACATAATTAATATTAATTAAGGTGAATATTTATTGTGACACAAAGTAAAACAACTTATTTGAAATGCAATGCTACTGACTGATGAAAGCCAGTTTCGATTTGGACATTGACCATTGAAGGGAAATGCTGTAATGCCAGGTTACACATGGGCTGGCACAGAGTCCAGGATCCTGCTCTCCTAGGATCAATGAAAAATAAAAGCTATTCCCTTGGCTGCATTTTGTGGGTTAGCTCTGTTGGCTAGATAGCTAGAGTGTGCATGATACAGATTAATGCCAACAGCATGGGTTCAAACCACATACCAGCTGCAGTAGTTCAGGGAGGCCTGCCCCTATACCTTGCCACATGCTTGATGTGGAGTGGTGCCCTTCAATCTTTCAGCCATTTGTCTCTTTCTCTCTAATGGGGAGAGGTGCCTGTGGTCCTTCATGGACCATGGCTAAATACCTCATATTCTATTTTCACGACTTATAAGGACCACTGGTTTGGCCCTTGTAGAGTCTGTGTCTGGGCAGGGACCTCTGTCTGTATTCAAGTGCAGCAGCATCCACACACAAAGTTCCTTCAGTCTACAAGAATCAGTACAGAGTTATTAAAGGAAAGATTGTTTTGTCCCTTAAACAGAGGTGACTGAGAGGGGCTTTTGAGGAGGTGTAAAGATGGTAAATAGGCTCAGGGTCAGTTAATGAGGACAGTGTCACGGATCAGGATGGTTTACAATAATCCTTTCCACAGTAAAGAAAGATTTACTAAAGATAGGGCTTCATGTGCATTCAAACGGACATCACTCAGCAACTGACAAACAGAAAAATCAGCTCACAGCCAACAAATCCTGTGTGTAGAGCAGGAAGCAGCAATGATTAGAAACACTTTCCAACCCTAGAGACATAAGAACAGGCAGTGGGTTTGTAATGTACATTCAACAGCAAAGGAGGAAGCCATTCAGCCCATCTCACCTGTGTACTTTATAGCTCTGAGCAGAAACATTCTCATCCATTTTCATGCATGTTCCCATATTCTATTAAAATCAGCAATCTCAAATCTCTATTGAATTACATTTTAAATAAATTTATTCTCCTGGCCTGTGTTGTCACTTGTGCTGAAAAATTCCATTTAAAATAACCCTGACAAACCCTAAACTTCTCTATTTCTGGTGATAATCCCAGTATTCACTAATTCACCAACCAACAGAAACAATTAGGTACGATCCCAATCCAGTTCCTAATTTTGAACCTGTTGATTTGACTCCTTCTTAACATTCTCTGCTTCGGTGAAAATGATTAATATTTGGAAAATTCTTCAAGACAATAACCTGCCAACATCTGATAAAATTTAAACATCTATTCCTTGCTTTTTAGTTCAGTGTCTCTGTGTATAAACCTAGATAATATATTTGTCTTTATGGTCTTATCCAATTGCACTCCCAGTTTTAAAGATCTTTATATCTGCTCTCTCATCTTTCTGTTCCTCCACACTGTTCAGGGATTAGGGTACATCTCCTGTCACTTGCCACCCCTTGCAGTTATCAGTATTAAACTTTCTACTTGCTCTCCTAACCTCCACCCACCTGAAACATGAACATTTGCTTCCTTCATGTGGATTTTTTCCTCTTAATGCACTATAATTTTCCTGAGTGACACCTCATCAAATGCTTTCCAGGAATCCATTAAATACAACATCTAGTCAGTGAACATCTCAAAATATTCTATTAAACTCATTTGGCAGAGTGATTTCACATCTACCTGACTCAAATGAGTCAAATGGTTTCCAAATACTCAACAATTCCATCCTGTAATGTGAACCTTTTACTGCTGGTTCCAGCCTGTAATGTAGGAGCAGGAATAGGCCATTCAGCCCCTCGAGCCTGCTCTGCCATTCAATAGATCATGGCTGATCATCTGCCTTAATGCCGTTTTCCCACGCTACCCCCTTATCCCTTGATGTCATTAGTATCTAGAAATCTATTAATCTCCGTCTTGAACATACTCAATGACTGAGCCTCCACTGCTCTCTGGGGTAGAGAATTCCAAAGATTCACTACCCTCTGAGTGAAGAAATTCCTCCTCACCTTGGTCCTAAATGGCCTGCCCCTTATCTTTAGACTGTGTCCCCTGGTTTTAGACCCCACCCTCAGCCAGGGGAGGCGTCCTTTCTCCTTCTACCCTGTTTCGGCGCCTAAGAATTTTGTGACTTCAAGGAAATCACCTCTCATTCTTCTAAACTCTCGAAAATACAGATTCAGTCTCCCCAATCTCTCCGCACAGGACAGTCCCGCCATCCAGGAATTAGTCAAGCGAACCTCCCTTGCACTCCCTCTATGGCAAGTATATCCTTCATTAGATAAGGAAGCCAAAACTGGACACAATATTCCAAGTGCAGTCTAACCAAGGCTCTTTACCCCTGTAAATCCTCTTGTGATAAAGGCCAAGATGTCACTTGCCTTCCTAGTTGCTGGCCGTACCTGCATGTTAGCTTTCAGCAACTCATGAACAAGGACACCCAGGTCCCTTTGGGCATCAACCAATCTCTCACCATTTAAGAAATACTCTGCACATCTGTTCCTCCTATAGAAGTGGTTAACCTCACATTTATTCACATTATATTCCATCTTCCAAGTTGCCCACTCACTGAGTCTGTCCAGATCCCCTTGAGGTCACTTTGCATCTTCCTCACAACACACATTCCCAACCAGCTTTGTCACATCCACAAACTTGGAAATATTATATTTAGTCCCCACATTCAAATCATTGATATAGATTGTGAATAGCTGGCCCCAAGCACTGATCCTTGAGGTACCCCACTAGTCATTGCCTGCCAACCTGAAAATGACCCATTTATTCCTGTTCTCTGTTTTCTGTCCATTATCCAGTTCTCAATCCGTGCAGTATATTACCCCCGATCCCATGTGCTCCAATTTGGTTTAGTAACCTCTTTTGCGGGACCTTATCAAAAACCTTCTGAAAATCTAAATATGGCCCATCCACTGATTCCCCCTTACCTATTCTGTTAGTTACATCCTCAAAAAAGCCCAACAGATTTGGCAAACCCGATTTCCCATTCATAAACCCATGTTGACTCTGCCTAATCAGATCATTATTATCCAACCATCCAATTATAACGTCCCTTGTAATAGATTTAGTATTTTCACTACTACTGACATCAGGCTAACCAGGTCTATGGTTCCCCATTTTCTCTCTCCCTCATTTCTTAAATAGTGGGGTTACATTTTTAACCTACCAATCTACAGGAAGCATTCGAAAATCTATAGAATTTTGAAAGATGACCACCGACGCGTCTACTGCCTCTATAGCCACCTCTTCCAACACGATCAGGTGTTGCTGAAATAAGAGACATTTTTGGTCAAAGCTTTTTGTCTTGTACTCATCAGGACAATTCACAAGAAAATATCAATGTCAGGGGAAACAACATATTTATACTGTGTGAGAAGAGGGTGCTGATTGTTTGGTAAGTGACTCTGATTGGTAGAGGCATTGCCATGGAGAATGCACCAGTTGATGGTGACTGACAGTTAACTGCCAAGCATTGTTTGAAATTTAAACCAGGCAGCTTGACTCTGATTGGTCAAGTCATTGCCCTGGGGAATGAATCAGTGAATGGCTGTCACTTATTTTGTTCAGCTGAAACAGGCGCAATGTGTGTACATGTTCTTTCTGTCTGCAAAGAACAGGGCCTTGTGTATTAATAGATGTAGTTTCCAGTACACACAAATGTGCCACACTGAGCCTGACTGACAATCTTGAATCGGTTGTCAGCGTAATTCTTAGCTCACTGAGGATTATTTAGCAAATGTTGTCCAATCGTGGGATCAGTCTAATGTTAGACACTGTGTTTTGAGTTTTGCAAGCACGGACTGGTTGGGTGTGGTCTGTATCCCTGCCTGTTGCAAACAGTGGCTGGGACATGTTAGACACAATCCCCCACCAGTCTTTGGGACATACGGCCTGCATACTTAGCATCACACTGGCCAGGGAAATTCATATACCACATCACTCATTTGTGTGATAGGCAGAACATCTTTTTGGCTTGACAGCAGCATCCTGTTAGTGGCAAATATCACCTGTATTGCTACTGTATAGTAGCAGCCTGAAACAGCTAGCTTCCCCTGTTGCTCAATTATGGCACATCAAAAGTATCCTGCAGGATAATGGCTACCCTGATCAGATCATTTCACACTATATATCACACAAACTCATGATCAGGCCTAAGGCCGTCACTTTTGGCCCTGAAAAGTGCCCAGTCTACCTCCGATTACCCTGGAAGGGCAAGGTATCTCAAAAATCTGAGCAGTTATGTTTCAAGTGAAGAGTGGAGCATGATAAGGCTATGTACTGTTGTCAAAATTATTCTGTCTGTACACAGAACAAATGTTCAGAGAATTAGATGCACTTCCAGGGTAAAAATTGGAGGCAAAAACATAACAAATAAACTCTATAATGACACAAGTGCCACTCGCAGAATCAGAAGAGGCCCTGCAAAGTATCATAGATCAAGTTTAGAATATGGATTGAGTATGAATACCAAAAGGATAAAAACAGTGGTTGTTAGAAGGAATACATTAGAAACTAGATTGAAGTGGATGGTGTCACACTGGAACAAGTGGATCACTTTTTGTCTATTTAGGACAAATGATAACAGGAGATGGTAGATGTAATGTCAAAGTCTGAAGAAGGATAGAGATAGCCAGAAGCAATTTTGTGAAGATGAGGATGTGTTAGCCTCAAGAAAACTCAAACTTGTAATGGGGAAAATACTCAAAGTGGATAGAATGGACCATCTTTCCTGTCTACCTCAGAAACCTGGACAATAAATAAAGATCTGGAAGAAAATCGAAGACTTTGCAATGTGGATGCTAAGACGTATGCTAAAAATTCCATATACAGACCAGAAGACAAATGAAAAGATGCTTGAAATAGCAAGAGCAAAAAGAACTCTTTAAAAAGTGACATCCAGAAAAGAAAATGTCAGTATTTCAGCCATTTGAACAGATCAGAAAACCACTTCTAGAGGGCAACAGAAAGAGGGGTCACCCTAGACAAAGTTTGATGTCAGACACTACAGAGCGCTTGCAGACTAGTGACGGTGCATGTGTGAGGATGGCGCAAGACAGACGAGCATGACAGCAGATCTCTTAATGGGAGTAGCTACAAACAGTACAGGACAGGAGGGTCAAAAACTCCTCTCTTATTCCATCCAGTTTCAACATGACTCTACTTAGGTTCCTGGTTTCTGTTTCCCTTGTTGTTTCTCAGAATCGAATCCAGTCTGCATCTGGCCTGGTGTCAAACAGCCACAAATCCCAGATCACAAATCACATATTAAAACTGATTTCTCAGCTGTGTGTGTGGAGGGTGCAGAGTGCTCTTGTTTGTTACAGTTGTTATTAGATCTATACTTGTATTAATTAACTTGTCATCTCCCTTTCCAGGTTCTGCCCAAGTGTCTGCTGCCCTCTGGTGTCAAAGGAGAGAAACACCCCCTGAAAAACCAGCGGTTTTAACAGCATTTGCCACAGCAAAATTGCAAAGGCAGAGATTAAGAACATTATACAGGAAGTAAACCACTAGTTTCAGAATGCCATGGATAAATAAAGAGGTTAGTAAACAATTAAATTCAGAGACAGCCTGTGAGAACTTAACAAACAGCAATGAAACAGTGAAAGAAGAATGAAGGCACCACGAGGGAAACGAACTAGACCGTGAGGACTGGACACACAATATTCAGGGAGATAAAGAATTCAGAAAAGTCAGGGGAAGAGAAGGAGGAGGTGGGGTGGCAGTACTGATCCAGGAAGATATCGTCATGTTGGAAAGAGAGGATTTCCTTCAGGAGGCAAGGACAGAATCCATTCAGTTAGAATGAGATACAAAAAGGTAAGATCATCCTACTGAGGTTATTATTTGTATAGACCTCGAAATAGTGAAAGGTATAGAGGAGCAAATCTGCAGGGAAATCACAGAGATGTGCAAGAACTGTAGAGTGGTAATATTCGGGGACTTTAATTATCCAAATAAAAACTGGGATAATGTTAGAGTAAAGGGAAAGGAATTTCTGAAACATATTCCACAGAACTTCCTTAGTCGACTATGTTCTCGCACCAATTAGGCAGGAGGCATTGCTGGATCCGGTGCTGGGGAATGAGGTGGATCAAGTGTCTATGGGGGAAAGACTTGGCTAAGAGTGATCATTGTATTGTAGATCAGTAATGGAGAGCAAGGAACAATCTGACATAGAACAACTAGATTGAAAGAGACCTAGTTTCAATGGGATGAGGGGGATATAACCAGGATACCTTTGCTCTGCTGATATTAATTTCCTTAACTTCTTCCCTCTTTTTAGCCCCTAGGTTACTATCTATTTCTGATGTGTAGCTTGTGTCTTCTCCTGTGAAGACAGACACAAAATATTTGTCCAACGCCTCTGCCATTTCCTCATTCCACATGATAATTTCTCCTGTCCCTGATTCTAATGGACCAACATTTACTCCACTTTAGCTACTCTCTTCCTTTTTATATACTTAAGTGTTTTTACAATCTGTTTTTCTATTTCTGGCTAGTTTACTGTCATATTCAATTTTTTTCCCCTTTTTAATCAACTTTTTGGTGGCCCTTTGCTGGTTTCTAAAACAGTCCCAATCCTCAGACTTGCTATTGCTTTTTGCAACATTATAAACCTCTTCTTTTAGTCTAATACTATCCCGAACTTCCTGAGTGAGCCACGGGTGGCTCTTTCTTGCTGAGGTTTTGTTTATCCATGGAATGCATTTTTGTTGAACATTTTGAATTGTTTCTTTAAATGTTTCTCACTCTTCATTTACCTCCATACCTTTTAGTCTATTTACCTAATTAACCTTGGCTAGTTCGCCCCTCAAATCTATGTAAATGGCTTTGTTTGTGTTTAAGATCTTTGTTTGTGATTAGAGTATGTCACTTTCAAATTTAACCTGGAATTCAATGGTATTATGATCATTATTTCCCAGTGGATCTTTTATTAGGACATTACTAATTAACCATGCCTCATTGCACAAGATAGCTTTATCTCTTTTCCATTCCAAAATGTATTGCTCCAGGAAACTGTCGCAGAAACATTCCACAAACTCATCTTCTAGACAATTCTTGCCAATTTGATTGTCCCAGTCCATATGAAGATTAAAATCCCTCACAATTATTACAATGCCTTTGTTACAAGCTCTGATAATTTCTTGTTTGTTGTTCTGTCCAATGATATAAGTCTTGCTGCGGGGAGGCCTATGAACCTGGGGAAGGTGGTGGTGTAGTGGTATTATCACCTGACTAGTGATCCAGAGACTCATGGTAAGAGACCCAGGTTCAAATCCCACCATGGCAGATGGTGGAATTTGAATTCAATTAAAATCTGAATTAAAAGCCCAATGATGACCATTATTGATTGTTGTAGGGAAGGAAATCTGCTGCTCACAGCTTGATTTATAAATGGCCTACCAAACCACTCAGTTGTATCAAACTGCTACAAAGCCTAAAAGGAATGAAACCGGACAGACCACCCAGCATTGACCTAGGCACTGGAAATGACAACAGCAAACCCAGCCCTGTCATAAGAACTAGGAGCAGGAGTCGGCAATTCAGCCCCTCGAGCCTGCCCCGTCATTCAATACGATCATGGCTGATCTCATTTTGGCCTCAACTCCAATTTCCTGCCCTCTCCCCATAACCTTTCAACTCATTACTAATTAAAAATCTGTCTATCTCCTCCTCAAATTTATTCAGCGTCCCGGCATCCCCTGCACTCTGAGGCAGTGAATTCCACAGATTCACAAGCCTTTAAGAAAAGTAATTCCTCCTCATCTCTGATTTAAATCTACCACCCCTTAAACTAAACAGGCCTAAAACTAAGGCCTCTCATTCTAGAATGCCCCACAAGGGGAAACATACGCTCCACGTCTACTTTGTCTATCCCCTTTAGCATTTTATATACCTCAACCCTGCAATGTCCTCCTTACTAACATCTGGGGCTTGTGCCGAAATTGGCAGAGCTGTCTCACAGACTAGCCAAGCAACAGCCCAACATAGTCGTTCTCACAGAATCATATCTTACAGATAATGTCCCAGATTTCACCATCACCATCCCTGGGTATGTCCCACCAGAAGGACAGGACCAGCTGAGGTGACGGCACAGTGGTATAAAGTTGGGAGGGAGTTGCCCTGGGAGTCCTCGACATCGGCTCCGGACCCCATGACGTATCATGGCATCAGGTCAAACATGGGCAAGGAAACCTCCTGCTGATTACCATGTACCACTTCCCCATCCCAACCCAGCTGATGAATCAGTGCTCTTCCATGTTGAACACCACTTGGAGGAGGCACTGAGGGTAGCAAAGGTGCAGAATGTAATCTGGGTGGGAGACTTCAATGTCCATCACCAAAAGTGGCTCAGTAGCAGCATTACAGACCGAGCTGGCTGAGTCTTAAAGGACATAGCTGCTAGACTGGGTCTCTGGCAGATGTCAAGGGAGCGACAAGATAGGAAAAACATTCTTGACCTCATCCTCATCAACCTGTCTGTCACAGATGCATCTGTCCATGACAGTATCGGTAGGAGTGACCACCGTACAGTCCCTTGTAGTGACAAAATCCCGTCTTTACATTGAGGATATAATCCATCATTTTGTGTGGCACTACCATCATGCTAAATGGGATGTCGAACAGATCTAGCATCTGAAGACTGGGCAACCATGGGCCATCAGCAGCAGAATTGTACTTAACCATAAACTGTAATCTTATGGCCTGGAATATCCCACACTCTACTATTACCACCAAACCAGGGGATCAACCCTGGTTCAATGAAGAGTGCAGGAGGGCATGTCAAGAGCAGCACCAGGCAGATCTGAAAATGAGGTGTCAACCTGGTAAAGCTGCAACACAGGACTACATGTGTGCCAAACAGCACAAGCAGGAAGCGATAGACAGAGCTAAGCAATCCCACAACCAGAGGATCAGATCAATGCTCTGCAGTCCTGCCACATCCAGTCATGAATGGTGGTGGACAATTAAACAACACACTGGAGGGGGAGGCTCCACAAATATCCTCATTCTCAATGATGGAGGAGCCCAGCACATCTGTGCAAAGGATAAGGCTGAAGCATTTGCTACAATCTTCAGCCAAAAGTGCCAAGCGAATGATCCATCTCAGCCTCCTCCAGGGGTCCCCAGCATCGCAGATGCCAGTCTTCAGCCAATTTGATTTCAGTCCATGTGATATCAAGAAACAGTTGAAGGCACTGGATACTGCAAAGGCTAATGACCCTGACAATATTCTGGCAATAGTACTGAAGACTTGTGCTCCAGAACCTGCCAAGGCCACTCAGCTCCTGACCTCATCACAGCCTTGGTTCAAACATGGACAAAAGAGCTGAACTCCCGAGGTGAGGTGAGAGTGACTGCCTTTGAGCTCAATGCAACATTTGACCAAGTGTGGCATCAAGGAGTCCTAGCAAAACTGGAATCAATGCGAATCAGGGGAAAAACTCTCCACTTGGTTGGAGTCATACCTAGCACAAAGGAAGATGGTTGTGGTTGTTGGAGGTCAGTCATCTCAGTACCAGGACATCACTGCAGGTGTCCTCAGAGTAGTGTCCTATGCCCAACCATTTTCAGCTGCTTCATCAATGACCTCCTTCCATCATAAGGTCAGATATGGGGATGTTCACTGATGATTTCACAATGTTCAGCACCATTCACGACTCCTCAGATACTGAAGCAGTCCATGTCCAAATGGAGCAAGACCTGGACAATATCCAGGCTTGGGCTGACAAGTGGCAAGTAACATTTGCACCACACAAGAGCCAGGCAATGACCATCTCCAAAAAGAGAGAATCTAACCATTGCCCCAATTCAATGGCATTACTATTGCTGAATCTCCCATTATCAATATCCTGGGGGTAACCATTGACCAGAATCTGAACTGGACTAGCCATATAAATACTGTCACTAACATATAGATGCTGCAAGCTATTAGGAAGGCTAATGGAATGTTAGCCTTTATCATAAGAGGATTTGAGTACAGGAGTAGTGAAGTCTTGCTTCAATTGTATAGAAGCTTGGATAGACCGCACCTGGAGTATTTTGTGCAGTTTAGGTCTCCTTACCTCAGAAAGGATATTATTGCCATGGAGAGAGTGCAATGAAGGTTCACCAGACTTGTTCCTGGGATGGCGGGACTGTCTTATGAAGAGAGATTGGGGAAACTGGGCCTGTATTCCCTAAGTTTCGAAGAATGAGAGGTGATCTCATTGAAACCTACAAAGTACTTAAAGGGATAGGCAAGGTAGATGCAGGTAAGATGTGTCACCTGGCTGGGGAGTCTAGAACCATGGGACACAATTTCAAAATAAGGGGGAAGTCACTTAGGACCGAGATGAGGAGAAATTCTTTTACTCAGAGGGTTGTGAATCTTTGGAATTCTCTACCCCAGAGGCTGTGGAAGCTCAGTCATTGGGTATGGTTAAGATGAAGGTTGATAGATTTCTGATTAACAAAATTGCCCTTGTATGGGGATAGTGTGGGTAAAAGACATTGCAGTGTTTTTTTTATTCATTCGTGGGATGTGGGCTTCACTGGCTGGGCCAGCATTTATTGTCCATCCCTAGTTGCCCTTGAGAAGGTGGTGGTGAGCTGCCTCTTGAGCCGCTGCAGTCCATGTGGTGTAGGTACACCCACAGTGCTGTTAGGGAGGGAGTTCCAGGATTTTGACCCAGCGACAGTGAAGGAACGGCGATATATTTCCAAGTCAGGATGGTCAGTGACTTGGAGGGGAACTTCCAGGTGGGGGTGTTTCCATGTGTCTGCTGCCCTTGTAGATGGTGAACAGGCTCTGGGGAGTCAGGAGGTGAGTTACTCACTGCAGGATTCCTAGCCTCTGACCTACTCGTAGGGACATAGGAACAGGAGTAGGTCAGTCAGCCTGTCAAGCCTGCTCCGTCATTCAATATGATCATGGCTGATCGAAACAGTCCGTGTCCAAATGCGGCATGACCTGGAAAATATCCAGGTTTGGGCTGACAAATAACGAGTAACATTCACACCACACAAGTGCCAGGCAATGGCCTTCTCCAATAAATGAGAATCTAACCATCGCCCCTTGACATTCAATGGCACCAGTAACACTGAATCCCCCCCTATCAACATCCTGGGGGCTACCATTGACCAGAAACTGAACTGGACTAGCCATATAAATACTGTGGCTACAAGAGCAGGGCTAATGCTAGGAGACCTGCGATGAGTAACTCACTTCCTGACTCCCCAAAGCCTGTCCTCCATCTACAGAACACAAATCAGGAGTGTGATGGAATACTCCCCACTTGCCTGGATGAGTACAGCTCCAACAACACTCATGAAGCTTGACACCATCCAGGACTAAGCAGCCCTTTTGATTGGCACCACATTCACAAACATTCACTCCCTCCACCACCGATGCACAGTAGCAGCAGTGTGTGTACCACCTACGAGATGCACTGCAGGAATTCACCAAGGCTCCATAGACAGCACCTTCCAAACCCATGACCACTACCATCTAGAAGGACAAGGGCAGCAAATAGACAGGAACACCACCACCTGGAAGTTCCCCTCCAAATCACTCACCATCCTGACTTGGAAATATATCGCCGTTCCTCCATTGTCGCTGGGTCAAACTCCTGGAACTCCCTCCCTAACAGCACTGTGGGTGTACCTACACCACATGGATTGCAGCGGTTCAAGAAAGCAGCTCACCACCACCTTCTCAAGGGCAATTAGGGATGGATAATAAATGCTGGCCCAGCCAGTGATACCCACATCTCATGAATGAATTTTAAAAAACGACTCCCACTAGCATTTTCTGACTCTTTATATTCCTAATTTTCATCCATGCTGATTCAACTTCACAATCTTATGAGCCAAATACCTTCCTCACTAATGTCCTTAAATCATCCTTTACTATAGGACTATCTGCTCTCCTTTGCAATTCTGTCTGTCTTACTGAAATATTGTGTATTCTGGAATATTTATTTCACAATCTTAATCCCATTGCCAACATACCTCTGTAGCTGTGATTAAATCTAAACCATTTATCTCTATTTGTACTATTAGTTCATCTATTGTATTGCAGATGCTTTGTGCATTCAGATAAAGAACTTTTAATTTCATTTTTTACGACTATTCCCTGTAATGATGTTATTTGCTGGTGCAAGGACAGTGTGCAGGGACAAAGAGTCATGGGTTCTATTTGCATAAATCTTTGAAGTTGACAGGACATATTGAGAGAGTAGTTAGCAAAGCATATGGAATCTTTGGCTTCATAAGAGAGGTAGTGAATACAAAAGCAGGGAAGTAATGCTGAACCTATATAAACCAGGTTAAGGCACAGCTAGAACACCGTGTACAGTTCTGACCATCACACTTTAGAAAGGATGAGAGGGTCCTTGAGAGGGTGCAGAGGAGATTTACCAGAATGCCTCCAGGGATGAGGGATTTTAGTGACAAGGTTAAGATGGAGAAGCTGGGTTGTTCTACCCAGAGAAAACAAGATCAAGGGGAGGTTTGATTGAAGTGTATAAGATTATGACAGGTCTAGATAAGGTAGGAAAAGAAAAGCTGTTCCCACAAAATGCACTGGAAAAACTCACCAAGGCTCCTTTGACAGCATCTTCCAAATCCACAACTTCTACCACCAAGAAAGACAAGGGCAGCAGATGCTTGGAAACACCATGACCTGCAAGTTCCCCTCCAAGTCACACACTGTCCTGACTTGGAAATATATCGCCGTTCCTTCACTGTCACTGGGTCAAAATCCTGGAACTCCCTCCCTAACAGCACTGTGGGTGTACCTACACCACATGGACTGCAGCGGCTCAAGAAGGTAGCTCACCACCTTCTTCTGAAGGGCAATTAGAGAGGGGCAATAAAAATGCTGACCTAGGCAGCAATGCCCACATCCTGTGAAAGAATAGGAAAAAATGAGTTGATGGTACAAGGACTAGGGAGACACAGATTTAAGGTTTTGGGCAAGAGATACAGGGGGAATGTGAAAAAGCTCATTTTACACAGCAAGTAATGACCTGAAACTCGCTGCTCAGGAGGATGGTGGAGGCTGCAATGATGATGATGATGATGATGGACACTTGAGAGAAATAAATTTGCAGGGCTACAGAGTTAGAGGTGAGACTAGGACTGATTGAATTGTTTTACAGAGAGCTGGCATGGACCCGATAGACCGAATCATATCCTCGATGTCACAATGCCTCTATTACGCTATGACTCAATAACATCAAAAGGAACAGTAAAGTATTGTGCAAAGGTCACTAAAATAAGATAACACCACCTATGCAAAGTATGAAAAGTATTGCAAATGATTTCCAGCACTGGAACAAGCCATTCAGCCCATCTGCCCCATGCCAGTGTTTTGGCTGCAGATGAACCTCCTTCTACCCCTCCAACATATCCTCTATTTCCCCCTCATGGGTTTTTCCAGCTTGCCTTAAATGTATTCATCTCATTCACTCTCTGTGATAGCGAGCTCCACGTTCTCTCCACTCTCTGGAGAAAGAAGTTTCTCCTGAATTCCCGATTGGATTTATTTGTGACTATCTTATATTTCTGGCCCCTAGTTCTGGTATAAGTGGAAGTATCTTCTCTCCATCTGCACTATCAACTCCTTTCATATTCCTAAAGACCTCTATCAGGGTCAACTTTCTCCACAACTTTCTCCTTTCTAAGAGAAAAGAGCCCCAGCCTGTTCAATCTTTCCTAATAGTATAACCTCCCAGTTCTGACATCATTGTAGTAAATCTTTCTCGCACCTTCTCCAGTGTCTGCAAATGCTTTTTATGATATGGAAACTAGAACTGTTCACAGTATTGCCAAGTGTGATCTTAAAACGTTTCTACACATAAGGTAGTATTTGTACATTATCCCTTTACTCTGACTTGTACACAGAATAGAATGTGCAGTTTACCCCTTTACTGCCGGTAACACTACTTGTATAATGTGTAGAATGTGTACATTACTCTTTTATTCATGATGCTACGGTTGCCAGACTGTCGGGCATGTCTGAATCAATCTACAATCCAAATAACACAGCCACTCGGAGTTACCTGCTCTCACTGTGATTGAGTTAGAAACAGACTCTGGTGGGTGAAGGACCCTGACTCTTGTCCCTGCGATTCTCATTTCACAGAAACACTTACCTGGAGGAAGATCAACTTAATGTAGCAATGTGTGTGTTTGTTTGAACTGCACTGTTACATTGATCGTATTCACTGGTATTGAAATTCCAATCCTATGCAGGCAAGTCTCAACATGTGCAGGAAAATGGTGACATCATTCAAAATAACAGCATCAGAGATGAAAGGAACACCTTCTGTCTGAGCAGGAAAGACTTTAATTATAGGACAGGCTGGTTTGTACTCCTTTGAACTTAGAAGACTGAGTGGTGATCTCAATGATAAAAACACTTAACAGAAAATATAGAGAGAAGGGGAGTCCAGAACTTTGAGGCATAACTTGAAAATTGGAGCCAGACTGTTCAGGGGTGATGTCAGGAAGCATTTCTTCACAAAGGGGAGTGGAAATCAGGAACTCAAAAAGTTGTTGAGGCTGGGAGTCAGTTGGAGTTTCCAAGACTGAAATCAATAGATTTTTATACCTAAAGATATCAAGGGAATTGATCAAAGCCAGGTAAATTGAAGTTTTTTAAAATGTACATCTACATTTATGGGATGTGGGCTTCGCTGGCTGGGCCAGCATTTATTGCCCATCCCCAGTTGCCCTTGAGAAGGCGGTGGTGAGCTGCCTTCTTGAACCGCTGCAGTCCATGTGGTGTAGGAACACCCACAGTGCTGTTAGGGATGGAGTTCCAGGATTTTGACCCAGCGACAGTGAAGGAACGGCCGATATATTTCCAAGTCAGGATGGTGAGTGACTTGGAGGGGAACTTCCAGGTGCTGGTGTTCCCATGTGTCTGCTGCCCTTGTCCTTCTAGATGGTAGTGGTCGTGGGTTTGGAAGGTGCTGTTGAAGGAGCCTTGGTGAGTCCCTGCAGTGCATCTTGTAGATGGTACACACGCTGCTGCTACTGTGTGTCGGTGGTGGAGGGAGTGAATGTTTGGGACACTGAAATAGGTGCCAATAGGTACAAATCAGCCATGATCTAATAGAATGGCACACAGCCTCGAGGGGCTGAATCGCCTGCTCCTGTTCCTGTGCATGGGGCTAAAGCTCTTGGCAGTTAAATCCAGGATTAGTTCAATGTGGAAGCTGTAGGACACCGAAGTTGGAATTAGTGAAGTGAATTTGGAGGTGGTGGCACCAAGTCTCTGAAGCCCTGAAAATTGCAGAATGAAAGACGGATGTAATGAAATCCCAACAGCAAGTCAGGAGAAGGAAGAAGAGAAACATATAATAATATCACTGCACATACCATGATGGGTTGGTTTGATATCCAGTTCAGGTTACTAAGAGTCAAAGAAAAGTTGCTGAAGTTCCAAAACCTAAAATTATCCTGCAGATCTCCCATTATTGGGTGAGAGATTGCAGAGCTCTGAGACTCAGAGGGATCTGGGTGTCCTAGTGCATGAATCACAAAAGGTTAGTTTGCAGGTACAGCGGGTAATTAGGAAAGCTAATAGAATGTTATCATTTATTGGGAGGGGAATTAGTTACAAAAGTTGGGAGATTATGCTTCAGTTGTACAGGGCACTGGTGAGACCAATCTGGAGTATTGTGTACAGTACTGGTTTCCTTGTTTAAGGAAAGATGTAAATGCATTGGAAGCAGATCAGAGAAGGTTTACTAGACTAATACCAGGAATGGGCGGGTTGTCTTATGATGAAAGGTTGGACAATTTAGGCTGGAGTTTAGAAGAGTGAGGGGAGTTAAGGGGATGTGGTGGTGGGGATGGGGGAAGGTAGTGGCATTGTCACTGGACTGGCAATCCAGAGGCTCAAGGTAATGCTCTGGGGATCTGGGTTCGAATCCCAACATGGCAGATGGCGGAATAAAAGTCTGGAATTAAGAGTCTAATAATGACCACGAAACTATTGTTGATTGTTGTAAAAACCCACCTGGTTCACTAATGTTCTTTAGAGATGGAAATCTGGCCTACACGTGACTCCAGATCCACAGCAATGTGGTTGACTCTTTAATACCCTCTGGCCCAGCAAGCCACTCAGTTGTATCCAACCGCTATAAAGGAATGACCTGGACAGACCTAGGCATCGACCTAGGCAAATGACAATGGGAGGTTAATGAGATTATAGGGAGCAAACCCAAAAATATATCACTGTCGCTGGGTCAGAATCCTGGAAATCCCTCTCTAACAGCACTGTGGGTATACCTAGACCACAGGGACTGCAGCGGTTCAAGAAGGCAGCTCACCACCACCATCAAGGACAATTAAAGAATGGGCAATAAATGATGGCCCAACCAGCAATGCCCACATCCCATAAATGAATTTTATAAAAGAGGAGACTTGATTAAGACTTTTAAGATCCTGAGCGGTGTTGACAAGGTGGATGTGGAGAGGATGTTTCCTCTTGTGAGAGAATCTAGAACTAGGGGTCACTGTTTAAAAATAAGAGGTCGGTCGTTCATTTAAGACAGAGATGAGGAGAAATTTTTTCTCTCAGAGGATAGTGAGTCTTTGGAACTCTCTTTCTCAAAAGGCGATGGAAGCAGAGTCTTTGAATATTTTTAAGGTCTAGCTAGATAGATTCTTAAATAACCAGGGGGTGAAAGGTTATCAGGGATAAGCAGAAATGTGGGGTTGAGGTTACATTCCGATCAGTCTTGATCTTATTGAATGGTGGAGCTGGCTTGAGGGGCCGAATTGCCTACTCCCGCTCCTAATTCGTATGTTACATATTTTTGTATGTACTAAAAACACAGAAATTCACCATGAATCCACCGTAAACTCCCTGTGAACTCACCAACCTCCCTCACCGTAAACTCACCAAACCCCCTCACCGTAAACTCACCGACCCCCCTCACCGTAAACTCACCAAACCCCCTCACCGTAAACTCACCGACCCCCCTCACCGTAAACTCACCGACCCCCCCTCACCGTAAACTCACCGACCCCCCTCACTGTAAACTCACCGACCCCCCTCACCGTAAACTCACCGACCCCCCTCACCGTAAACTCATCAAACCCCCCCCTCACCGTAAACTCACTAACCCCCCTCACCGTAAACTCACCAAACCCCTCACCGTAAACTCACCAAACCCCTCACCGTAAACTCACCGACCCCCCTCACTGTAAACTCACCAAACCCCTCACCGTAAACTCATCAAACCCCCCCCTCACCGTAAACTCACTAACCCCCCTCACCGTAAACTCACCAACCCCCCTCACCGTAAACCCACCAACCCCCCCTCACTGTAAACTCACCGACCCCCCTCACCGTAAACTCATCAAACCCCCTCACCGTAAACTCACCGACCCCCCTCACCGTAAACTCACTAACCCCCCTCACTGTAAACTCACCGACCCCCCTCACCGTAAACTCACCAACCCCCCTCACCGTAAACTCACCGACCCCCCTCACCGTAAACTCACTAACCCCCCTCACCGTAAACTCACCAACCCCCCTCACTGTAAACTCACCAAACCCCCTCACCGTAAACTCACCAACCCCCCTCACTGTAAACTCACCAAACCCCTCACCGTAAACTCATCAAACCCCCTCACCGTAAACTCACTAACCCCCCTCACCGTAAACTCACTAACCCCCCTCACCGTAAACTCACTAACCCCCCTCACCGTAAACTCACCAACCCCCCTCACTGTAAACTCACCGACCCCCCTCACTGTAAACTCACCAAACCCCTCACCGTAAACTCACCGACCCCCCTCACCGTAAACTCACCGACCCCCTCACTGTAAACTCATCAAACCCCCCCCTCACCGTAAACTCACTAACCCCCCTCACCGTAAACTCACTAACCCCGCTCACCATAAACTCACCGACCCCCCTCACTGTAAACTCACCAAACCCCTCACCGTAAACTCACCAACCCCCCTCACCGTAAACTCACCGACCCCCTCACTGTAAACTCATCAAACCCCCCCCTCACCGTAAACTCACTAACCCCCCTCACCGTAAACTCACTAACCCCGCTCACCATAAACTTATCGAACCCCCCACTCACCATAAACTCATCAACGTCCCTCACCGTAAACTCACTAACCCCCCTCACCGTAAACTCACTAACCCCGCTCACCATAAACTCACTGACCTCCCTCACCGTAAACACACCGACCCCCCTCACCGTAAACTCACTAACCCCCCTCACCGTAAACTCACCGATTTGGTTCTGATATTCACCACTGGGAGCCCGTTAATCCCTCTCCGAGCCCACCTTTAACGACACTAACTGCTGTTGCCTGTTGAATGTATACAGATTATACAAGTGTCTTGGGTCATTCACTCCTCATTGTATTGAACAGACACAGTACATCAGACTTAATAAATCGATACAAACTTGACAAACCAAAACAGACAGAAGCAGTCAGCGCAATTACTAACTGAAGAGAGCTCATACAGAAGTATACTTACCAGGCCCATGCTTTATATTCTGAAGCAGAGCAAAGCATTTATAACTCTCTTCTCCCAGAAGCCAAGTAGAAAGATAAAGAGGATTTTAACAGGAAGTTTGCTACACCCAAAATATCCTTCCGGCAGCCTGTGAGCAAATCACCAGCTAAAGACAACTCTCTGTACTTAACTCCCAATACACCTGCTGGTCCTTTACTCCTCCCAGTGATATCTGCTCACTCCACACAGCTACAGGTAGCAGCAGATATATCACAAAACCTAGACATAACTCAGTAGCTGCTACTAAACGTCTGAAGATGCATTTTAATTTGCATTCCTTGTGCCCTCTCTCTCTCTCTCTACACACTACGTTTCCTATCTAACGCCTGCTCTGAAATAAATACTCTGAATTAAGGAAAACCAGCACAGATTAAATTGTTTTGAACTAACTTGAATGAGGGTTGATGAGGGTAATGCTGTTGGTGTGGTGTACATGGGTTTCCACAAGGCATTTGATAAAGCCTTGCAAACAGGCTTGTCAATAAAGTTAAAGCCCATGGAGTAAAAGAAACACTAGCACGTGGGTACAAAGTTGAGTGAGTGACAGGAAACAGAGTAGCTACTCTGGATGTAGCTAAACAATAGGATTCCCCAGGGGTCAGTATTCAGGCCACTGCTTTTCTTTGTCTATATTAATGATCTAGACTTTGGTTACAAGGCAATAATTCAAAATTTGTGGATGACAAAAAGTGTGGAAATATTGTGAACTGTGAGGAGGATAGTGATAGACTTCAAGTGGATACAGACAGGCTGGTGGAATGAGCAGACACTTAGCAGATGAAATTTAATGCAGAAAATTGTGAAGTGATACATTTTCATAGGAAGAATGAGAGACAATATAAAATAAAGGGTACAACTCTAAAGGGGGTGCAGGAGCAGACTGACCTCGGGGTATATGTGTACAATTCATTGAAGGTGGGAGGGAAGGTTGAGAAAGTGATTAATAAAGCATATAAAATCCTCGACTTTTTAAATTGAGGCACAGAGTACAAAAGCAAGGAAGTCATAATGAACCTTTAGAAAACACTGGTTTGGCCTCAACTGGACTATTGTATCCAATTCTGGGCACTACTTTAGGAAGGATATGAAGGAAGGGTGTTGAAAAGATGCTCGAGAATGCTTATAAATTGGTGAAATTGGGGCTGTTCCCTTTGGAGAAGGGAAGGTTGAGAGGAGGTGTGATAAAAGTGTTCAAAATCATGAGAGGTTTCGACAGAGTAGATGGAGAGACACATTGGCAGAAAGGTCGGGGACTAGAGGACAGCAATTTAAGGTGATTGGCAAAAGACGCAGAGACATCATGAGGAAAAATGTGTTTACGCAGCGAGTGGTTAGGACCTGGACTGCATTGCCTGAGAGTGTGGTAGAAGCAGATTCAATGGTGACTCTCAAAAGAGAATTGGATAATTATTTGCAGACAGCCATCACAGACATGACGGGCAGAATGGCCTCCTTCTGTACGAACGATTCTACAATTCTAAGTGCAAGCTATGCACCTGGAAACATGTTTCTGTCTATATGTTTCTGTCTATATGCACAAGCAACAGTTTGGGAACAGAGATCATATTGCTAGTCCCACCAAGACTAATTTCTCCCTCCTTTCCTGCTGATTTTAAATCAAGGGCCCACCTTCCCATTCAGGTGAATGTTAACAATTCGTTAGTTCTTTTCCAAGGAAGGAACAGTGTATTTTCCCAGTGTCTGGGTCAGTGTTTATCCTCATAGTAACACTACCAAAACATTTGATCATTACTCTCTGGGATCTTGCTTTGTGCAAATTGGCTGCTGCTTTTAACATAACAGAGACCGGAATTTTCCAGCCCTTCACGCTGACGGGATCTTCCGCTCCCACCAAGGTGAACGGAGATTTCAATGACTCGCTGGCCCCACAGCGGGTTCTGCAAAATTCCGGCCCGTTACTGTTCTACAAAAGTAATTTATTGACAGTGAAATACTTGTTGATGAAAGGTGCTATATAAATGCAATATCACCCTTTCCAATCCAACATCACATTTGATCTCCAGATGTCTCCCTTAGCAAATGCAACAATTCACCAAACTCACTGGTTTAGAGGTTATTCCAATCACATCAAAGGAAAAAGAGCATAACTTTGATAACATAGGAATGCAAGGCCAGAAAAGACACTTCAGCCTACCTCCCAGCTCTCCGGGACTTTCTCCATTCATCAGCTCTTATGCAACCACGCTGCTGTTTTTAACAAAGGAAATTACACCATTTGAACTTTGAGCATGTTCAGCATTGCCCAATCATAAATACTGAAATAGCAGCAGATTCACAGTTGCTCATTAACCCTTTGTTCAGTGCAATCAGGAGACCGCCTGAGGCATCATTCACAATGTTTTCTCTACACAGCACTCACACCCCCTATCACTATATCTCCTTTCAAACTACGAACTGTTTAAAAAACTGCACTCAGTGATTAAATAAACTTTAATTATACTAGTTGGATCTAACAATTAGCTTCTGGATGCATGTTAGAGTCACAGGAAGGAGGATAAGAACAGAAGGTCATTCAGCCCCTCAAGCCTGTTCCACTATTGAGTTAGATTAGGGCCGAGCTGTATCCCAATTCTATTAAACCACCTTAATTCTGTAACTTAACTCACCCCCTGACTTCCCAAAGCTTGTTCTCCATCTATAAGGCACAAGTCAGGAGTGTGATGGAATACTCTCCATTTGCCTGGATAAGTGCCACCCAACAACACTCAAGAAACTCGACACCATCCAGGACAAAGCAGCCAGCTTGATTGGCACCCCATCCACAAACATCCACTCCCTCCACCACCAATGCACAGTAGCAGCAGTGTGTGTACCATCTACAAGATG
Organism: Cetorhinus maximus; assembly: GCF_964194155.1. Lineage (NCBI taxonomy): Eukaryota > Metazoa > Chordata > Chondrichthyes > Lamniformes > Cetorhinidae > Cetorhinus > Cetorhinus maximus. The sequence goes on along the minus strand of NW_027596252.1, from coordinate 466,394 downwards.
CACTGCAGGAACTCATCAAGGCTCCTTAGGCAGCATCTTCCAAACCCACGACCTCTACCATCTAGAAGGACAAGGGTAACAGAACATGGGAACATCACCACCTGGAAGTTCCCCTCCAAGTCACTCACCATCCTGACTTGGAAATATATCGGCCGTTCCTTCACTGTCGCTGGGTCAAAATCCTGGAACTCCCTCCCTAACAGCACTGTGGGTGTACCTACACCACATGGACTGCAGTGGTTCAAGAAGGCAGCTCACCACCAACTTCACAAGGGGCAACTAGGGATGGGCAATAAATGCTGACCCCGCCAGCGAAGCCCACATCCCGTGAATGAATAATAAAAAAAAACTTCCTGCCATTTTGTGTACATACCCATCATTCGGAATTCCTACTCCTGCCGCCTAATCAATTCCCTATCTAGGTCAACAGGTTGCTTCTAATTCCATGTACTCTCATTTTTGTTAACAATCTGTTGTGTGGAACCTTATATGGGCTTCAAGAATACATTTGACAAGTAAAATTCATCAACATTATTTTAACTTTTACTTTAAATACTGACTGAAAAGGTTTGTCAAACATAACTTACCGTTTACAAGTCCGTGCTGGTTTTATCTGACCAATTTTTATTTATCAAAATGTTCAAATTCAATGGACTCTGCCCTATTTGCTGACAGGAAATTAAATTAACAGTAAATTAAGATGCACACTAAGTTGTGATGATGGGAGTGGGATGTTACAAAGGAACAGAGACTGAGAGACTGGCAAAACCGTGGCAGATGGAGTTGAATTTGGGGAAGTGTGAGAAATGGATGTTCTTTTTATATTTTGGGGGAATATTGTGTCATTCTGTGAAGAAGGCTGGGTATGTCTGCGTGTGTATGTATGTGTGTAAGATTTAATTAAGCTGGGCAGAGATTTATAGGAGACAGGTTGTCGGGGGGATTTAAAACATGAATGGATAGAGGTGTTAGGTTTGAGGTACAAGTGAATAGGTTAGATCTAACATTTGCATTTTAGATAAATTGAGAGTTTGTTTGAACAACAAAGGGAAGTCAGAGGTAACAAGAAACATGTTTGAATCTTGCAGGTGTTCCATAGGTAAACAGAAGAGGGGATATTACATTTTATTGATTCAAAAGAAAAGACCAAATGGAGACATACAAGATTTTACATCTGGAAGGATTTGATTTTCAAAGAGGTGTGAGAACAATGGAACCTGAGATGAAAGGGGAAAATATATTTTAGAGTTACTGTAGCTGGGAGCTATAGTGGTTTTGAGCTGGAGCTAAGCTGTTGAACTGGAGCTGAGTTGAGAGCTGTGGCTCTGGGCTGGGAGAAGATACAAGTTTGAATTAGCCATCCAGTCAAGAAAAATCTTGGGCTGCAAAAATTCTGAACTTTGGATTTCCACAACAGAGTGGAAAAGAGTTACAGGTCATGTGGTATGCCTTTATTCAAGCTACAGCAGTTTACCTTGGGTAATATTACTGGATTTTTATCGTTAAACATCTATAAGGGAGTGTTGCCTGGAAGGTGTTTACTTGTGGGTCTGGCCAAGTAGAGTGTCTTTTTGGGGGAATGTTTTGTAAGACTAATTTTAACTATAATCTTCTGTGCTTAAGTTTTCTTTTCTTCTTGTTAATAAAACTTTTACTTTTAATTTTTAAAATCCCAAAAGTGTTACTGGACGTCTTGCTGCTAAGATTGGTAAATCCCCTTCTCGTTTTCAGAGTGCAAAAAAAAAGGGTGTCCCATAAGCCAAGTTTCCCTCTGGGATTTGGTCTGCACAGCCATTAATACCGGCTGTGGTCATAACAGGAAGTGAGGTCATCCATTTTGGACATTAAGAAAGAGTGATCAGAATGTTTTCTAAGAGAAGCTAAGAACTGCAGAGAGCTGAGAAATTTGGGTGTCTGAGCACACAAATCACTAAAAATTAATAGAAATGTACAAAACCAATTGAAAAGGCTAAAAGATTTTGAGGGCTCACTGAGGATTTGGATGGGGCCAGAAATCCTGACAATGGTTGACAATGGTTCCAGCATTGGCTAGGTGTCATGAAGCTATTAACATATATATTTTGGAAAATATTTTTCTTTTAAAATAGAGATTTGGTCTTAATTAGATTGAAGCCAGAGAGTCTGAGTGCTTTGATGTACTAGTTTGAGATGTAAACAGAGAGATAGCTGCATTTGCATTTTTTGAATAAAGCATTCAAGAAGTGGGGTGAAAACTTGACGCTTTTCTGACAGCTACCAAGCAATATGCTTATATTACTAAATTACTATACTATATTATATTAATAAAATTGGTACAATGAATGGGGTTTCATTGTTAAAAGGTAAAGTTCAAAGAGGTTGTTGATACAATGAGAATTAACATTCAATGGGGCTGGTAGGTATAGCTTCAGTAGTTTTCGGGTGTGCAGGGCAGAGGCAATGTAAGATCAAAAGGCAGCTGTAAGCCCCCAACTGGCTCCACAGTGAAAGAACCTCATTTTGAATTTATAAGGTGAAAATGCTTTGCCCGGTGTTTGATTAAATTTATGGGTTGTTGTTGCCTTAATGGAGATTAGTTTGGGAATTTGTTAAAAGTTATGATAGTAGTAATTTGTAGCCATGCGTATATATTTTAACCTGTGTAATTAACAACGTTTCATTTAATTTAATGTAAAGCCTCGAGAACTAGTGGTCTGATTCCTGAGTTTAGAGTCACATCTCAAACATAACACTTAAAATTATTGGTTATGACAGTTGTTTAAAGTTTCTCTCTGGGATTTTTAAATAACTCTGCTTTACCAACTGCATGGGTCATAACACTAGGTTTCTGGTGATCGCAATCCCGCCACATTCCCCATTAAGAACGATTAATGTGATAGTAGCACTCATTAAGAGCTTATTAAGGTGTTAAGAGCTTCATGGGACCACATAGACTACACGTACTCTCTGGGGTCAATCAGATGAAGGGACACAGACACAGAATGGGGAGCCAGTCAAGGCCTCCCCAAGGAAATACCCTAGAGCCATAAATGTTTCAATGGCACAGAGGGGCACAGGTTGGAGGGTAAGTGATTTTTGAATTCCTCCAACAATACCAACTCATGCCAGCCCTCATTGGTGTGTGGGACTCTTTAAGGATCATACCCATTGATCAAACGCAGTTTGCTTCAGTTGTTCGAACTCGATGTAGGCATATGTGAGCTTCTTACAAGGAGAGATATTCCCCCGGGATTAACTTGTAGGCACTCAGGTTGGCAACCTTGGTCTGCTCCTAATTCATGGACACATCAGGAGGCAGCATGGAGTAGATTTCTTGGGCTCTCCCTGACAGCTGCCTTTAAATTAAAAATATCTAGATATCTGGTGGCCATTTTAGCTGTGCTGCTACTTTCTCAAACGTGGCCAAAAAATGACTCCACATCACGCTCTTCAAATTTGGGAATGAACCTAGCATACTGAGGGCCTCAGGGAGTGGTTCTGGGTTAGAGATATAGGTGGTGCTACAGGTAGAGAGAGATTTTCCCCTGCAGCTTTCAGCTGTCTGGTCTCTCTCTCCCTTTGAACTTCTAACACCATTTCCAATTTCAGAGCTGGAATTCTCTTTCCTGTTCCCTTGCTCTCTCTCTCTCTCACTCCTGAACTTCCCATTCTCTGTCTCTTTCCCTCTTCTTAAATTCTGGTTGCATTCTGAGCTTTTCCAGCTCGAATTTAGCTGGGAGCTCACATTAGCCTACATCGAGTCTGAACAACTGAAGCAAATTGCATTTGATTAATGGGTACAATTCTTAAAGAGTCCCATGCACCTATGAGGGGTTGCGTGAGTTGGTATTGTTAGAGGAATTCAAAAATCACTTACCCTCCAACCTGTGGATGCACTTAGAGGAGCAGAGAATCCTCATAGCCAGAGATGCAGCCATCGCAGCAGACAGCTATGATCTCACCCATAGGCCTGGAAACTCAGGCAGACCCTTCCCAAACCATGCCCATGAGCATTGGAAAGATAAGCAGGGCGATCTAAATAGGAGAGGCCCCCCAACCAAAAGGAAGACACAAAGGGGAGGGAATTCAGAGTCATGGTTGATCCTTTCATCTACCTGTTCTATCAGATATGTGAGGTCCAAATGTTCTATCAACAACTGGATCAGTTCATTTCTCTTCACTTTACTGGGTAACTTGAACTGTAACTCCTTGGCTACAGCTTTCAGTTGCTTTGTGCTAAGGGACGCTAATGTTCAGATCTCGTTTGACCCACATCTGGGCATCAAGAGTTGCCATTTTCTTAGTGTTAGGGAAAAGGAATTTGCTGTGGTAAGTTACTTGTGTTTTAAAATTCATTCCAGCGACCGAGCTTTTCGCTTGGTTTCCAATTGGCTCTTTTATATCAAATTTGGTTTATGTCTTACTTGGACTCTGGTCAAATTCAAATGGGACGAGCCCCAATTTCGGTTATGGAAAGAAGGGGGGGAGTAATTTCTTCTCTCACCACTGTCCATAAACAGACAGGTGTTTTGATTTGTTTCCCTCTTTATAAACGGTGACATATTTCCCAACCCCTCAGCTTTGGTGTGATTCAATTTTCTATTAATAACCCAACAGCAAACTCGAGAAAGGATGAACTCAAAGGGTTAGTTTATTTGTACACACTCAAAAGTGCGAAAGGAGGGTTGGAACGTCACCTCCACACTCAGACAGTAACGAGCGGGATAGAGAAAAGAAGGATTTACAGTATAGAGACCACAGAGAAAATAAATATTGATTCACATGGGTACCAGGGTCCAGAATCAAAGTCCAATGCATTATTCCTTCACGGAGGTCCGTGGCTAAAAACCGAGGCTGTATAATTCACTTTTTCAGTAGTGTTGTCGTCACATGATGAGATAGGCATGCAGAGGTGAATCAGTCTTGTAGGCGATGGTACAGAATTTCCAGCAGAAGCAGTGTAACTGGTGGCCAGGTATTCCGCCTGGGCCAGAGCTCCTTGCCTGTGAGGCTGCTAGTTTGATGGTAAACAGCAGACTGAGCTAGGCAGTTCAGCAAGGCAATATTATTTGTTCCACAAGCCAGAGGCACATCTCACATGACTCCTACCTCTCCAACATCTTTGACAAAGGATGTGTATCGATCGTCTGGATTCCAAAGAGTGGTAAATGTCCCAGCCATTAGGAATTGAAAGGAAGGTTGCGGGCCTTTGTCTTAGCAGATGATCCATCTCCTTCTGGCCAGCCTGGGTTATTAAATGCAGATGATCTTTGTACAGCTCTCTTTGAAGTTGGGCTGTACAGTCCACAGGGTGTTGTTAGTGGCACCTTATTATCTCCGAGGAGCGAGTTTTCCCAAACCTGCTAAGTAGCTTCTTTTGTTCAAGGGTCACAGACAAACATAGGGCGGAATTTTCCGTGCCCGTGGAAACAGGCGTGTTGGTGGCGTGCACAGACAATATGTCGCGATCGTCCTCTCAGCCCACTAACAGCGGGCCATGTTTCCAACCAACGGTCGTCGGACACTATAATACATCAGCATAATCATTAAAAGGCCATCCCACCAGGCTCTTGGACCCCCACCAGTTCGTCCGTCCATTTCGGAGGGAAAGCACCTCGACGAGTTTCACAACAGCACACGGATGATGTGCACTTGATGGCCTTCACTTTGGGGGAACTGGAAGTGAGTGAACAGCATTGTTCTGCACAGCTTGCCAGGGTCGCCTGTTGCTTTGCAGGCTTCGGGGGCACTGGGGTGCTGGGTTGAAGTGCCACCCTGCTACGAAGGCGACTGTTGTTGGGGGTGGGGGTGTCCGGGGCAACTGCTGCCCAGCCTCGGAGGTGACTGTTGTCCGGGAGGGGGGGGTGGCAGCAGGGGGGAGAGGGGACAAATGCTGCCCTGGTGTTGGATCTCACGCACAAGAAATTGAGGTGGGGGGCAGGGTAAGTGAGGGAAGTGACCATGCAGTAGGGACACCATATAAACTGAGCATTCCTTTGCACCTGAGACAGCTGAGGCACAGCCACAGTGATATGATTGGGGTCGGGCTCCTAGACTGCCCACCCACACAAGTAACGCAAAGGCACCAAAGTGCCACCAAGCGCTCCAGACCTTACCACCCCCTAAGCACAGACTGAGAGTCTGCGACTACTTTACTGGACTGCAGAGCAGTTGGACTGCACACATTGTACAATCTCCTCACCAACACTGGCCATGGAGCAGTCACTGCTGGAGGCACTCAGTCCCTGGCAATCTCACCATCCCAGTTAGGAGCTGTCTCCCCCATGTCGTAGGCTGACAAGGCAGCCATACAGTGCACTCATCTGTGGCCATTCGAGGGGTGGCCAGAACTCTCTGGGAAGCATTAAGGGGCAGTCACACAGGGCCAGGAAAGGTGCTAAGTTCACCCATGCTAACCACATCTCTCTCTCATGCTGCAGGAGGGACATCAGGAGCACGGAGCTGGTGACCTAGCTGCATGCCTGTTAGCCGACAGGCTGGAGCAGCAACCTCAGGAAGAAGGGGCGGCAGGGGCTCTGCACTCACTGCCCAGGAGCAACAGTGAGCCGTGGCTGGTTGGCGCCTAACAACACCCAGGGTCGATGACCAAGAACCGTGTCGCCAATGACTGCACATGTCTAGGGAACTGGTCGCTCACACCTGCCACTTACTACAGGACTTGGCACCAAAGGGACATGGAGGGCATCCGCTGCCAGTGGCTGTGAAAGTGACCATGGTGCTCAATTTCTATGCCAGTGACTCCTTTCAGGTCTCCACAGGTGACCTCTGTGAGATTTTACAATTCGCCACCCACAAATGCATCCATAAGGTCACAGATGCCATCTTCTCAAGGGCACACGACTTTGTGCCTTTCACCCAGGACTGAAACAGCCAGGATGCAAGGGCCATTGGATTCTCCTGGATCTCGGGATCCCCACTGGTGCAGGGTGTGATTGACTGCACCCATGTGATGCTCAGGTCTCCATCGCTACACACGATGGACTACATCAACCACAAGAGGTTCCACTCACTGAATATGCAGCTGGTGTGCGACCACCAGAAACGCATCCTGCTGGTGTGTGCACAGTTTCCAGGGAGTGTGCACAACTCCTACATCCTCAGTTGGTCACAGATCCCTGCAGTCTTCCAGGGTCCACAGAGGCTGCAGGGCTGATTCCTCAGGGACAAGGGCTACCCGCAGAGGCTGTGGCTGATGACACCCATGCAGTGGTCTAACTGCAGCAGAGCGATGGGATAATGAGGCTCATGCTGCAGCTCGCAACTTTGTAGAGCAGACCATCGGGATGCTGAAGATGAGGTTCTGGTGCCTGGACCGGTCTGGTGGAGCCCAGCAATACAGTCCGCAGAGGGTGTCACACATCGTCATCATCTGCTGTGCCCTTTACAACCTGGCGCTGTAACAGGGAGAGGAGCTGGCTGGGGAGATGGAGGAGCTGCGCATCTGCTCCGATGAGGAACATGCCGACGGGAACGAGGGGGAGGAGGTCCTCGGAGGCGACGATGACAGGGATGAGGCCCTCTCACTGGCTAGACGAGGCAAGTGTGCTCAGGAGGCCCTCATAGCTGCTCGATTTGTGGAGGATGATGACAACATCCAGTGAGGTGACCCCCATAGATTCTCACATCACATTTGTGAATGTTTGACTCCAGTCTGGCTTATGGCAGCACCAATACCCTCTGTGAGAATACTCCTGTCACGGAGATGCAGTGGAGGCCCTAATAGTTGCTCAATCGCAGGAGGAGGATGATGATGACAACATGCAGTGAGGACACTCCATAGATCTTCACATAGCCTCTGAGAATGTCTGACTCCTGTCTGGCCAAGGGCAGCTTGCTTGCGCTCTGTGATCAGGGTCATATCATAGAGACACAGCCATGAAACTTTATAAGTTCTGATTCTTTGTCTGCCTTCAGCACCTGAGCCCTTCAGGAGCTGGTGCACAGTATCAGTGGTCACAGATGCTGAAGAGATGGGGGCCAGCCCCACCTTAAAGGTGCTGAGAGCACACAGAGAGAATGAGAGAACTCTGTGGCGCCTGCCCATCACATTCTGGCAGCAATGACCAGCACCACTGAGGTGTAGGCATCAGTAATGTTTCCAGGGAGTGAGAGGCCAGACCATCACTTTGGTCTGAAGGCTGCACAGACACAGGGAAGAGGCCCTGGACTGAGACACCTGCCTTTATCTTGTGCGGAAAGGTTTCACATCTGAGTGACACGAACACTGCTCATCAGAACAAGGAGCCATAAGCAGGGAGACATTCTTGGGAGTTTATTGACAATAGTGAACAGTCTATACAAGTGATTAACACCCATGCCCAGGCTGTGCAACTAATTCTCCTTAACTTTCCTAACCCTGCCGCTATGTCTTGTTGCTCCCTGGTAATCCACAATGGAGGGGGAGGCAGTCTGCTGACTGACGCCCTGTCTGTGATGACTTTTGCCGGCATCTTCTGAAGGGCCGAGACCTGGAGGGCCCGGCCTGTTTTCGGGGTCCTGCTGTGTGGCAGTGACACCCCCCTCGGCCTGTGGAGCTGGAGCTGCTGAGGTCACAGGGAGAGGGGAGTTGGATGGGCCGGACACTCCCAGAGTCACCTGGGTGGATGGGCTCGGAATGTGCACCTGCTGATCCCCCTCCCTATGGGGGCCCGAGGGCCCCTTGCTGACTCCATGAAGAGCAGGGGGAGCTGGAGTGAGATCGAGCTGCCACACTGTTGGAGGCACTCTGGGAAGAACAACATGAACAAGTGACTGAGGCCCTTGTGGGGCTGGGGTGAGGGAAAGGGATGGTGGTGGGAAAAAAAGATTGAAAATAGGTTAAAAGGTGGGAATAAAATGAATAAAAATGAAAATAAATAAAAAAATAAGTGAATAAAAAATAAAAATTAAAAAATTAAAAAATTAAAATTAAAAAATGAAAATGAATATTGAAAAAGGGGGATCGGAAAGGGGGTGGGGATGGAGAACAGAGTTCATGATCTAAAATTGTTGAACTCAATATTCAGTCCGGAAGGCTGTAAAGTGCCTAGTCGGAAGATGAGGTGCTGTTCCTCCAGTTTGCGTTGAGCTTCACTGGAACAATGCAGCAGGCCAAGGACGGACATGTGGGCAAGAGAGCAGGGTGGGGTGTTAAAATGGCAAGTGACGGGAAGGTCTGGGTGAAGGTTAAGCGAAGGTCCCTCCACAGCTTCCTAACCTCGGACGGCCCGCTTCTACCTCCTCCCCAAAATCCACAAACAGGACTGTCCCGGCAGACCGATCGTGTCAGCCTTTTCCTGCCCCATGGAACTCATTTCTTCCTATCTTGACTCCATTCTCTCTCCCCTTGTCCAGTCCCTTCCCACCTACATCCGTGATTCCTCTGACACCCTACATCATATCAACAATTTCCAGTTCCCCAGCCCCAACCGCCTCCTCTTCACCATGGACCTCCAATCCCTCTACACCTCCATCCCCCACCAGGATGGTCTGATGGCTCTCCGCTTCTTCCTCAAACAGAGGCCCGAACAATCCCCATCCACCACTACTCTGCTCCGTCTGGCTGAACTTGTTCTCACACTGAACAATTTCTCCTTTAACTCCTCTCACTTCCTCCAAATAAAAGGTGTGGCTATGGGTACCCGCATGGGCCCCAGTTATGCCTGTCTCTTTATGGGGTATTGTCACGGAAATCGGAGTGAACACTCAGACCCAGGAGGTTTGTCTCGGAAGCCTTTATTAATCGTGATATCACAGAGAGCCCAGTAGCATACAAGGTAGCTAGCTGACACTCTGAGGAAGCAGCAGAGCACACATGTATTTATAGTAAAAGTTGTACATATCAAAGAGCTTGAAGGTGATAAGACTGTCTAACTTTCAATGATCAATTACATTGAGAATCATTGTCACACAATTAGTCTATTCTAAGTTTATGACTATACAGGATATTGGGGGAAGCTCACGTAGTAATAAAAGTGAGACAGAGAATAGATAACCATGCTTGACCTTATCTTTAGTGCTAGGGGGTGTACACTCTAGAGAACAGATGACCATTGCTTGATCCTGGGGGCAGACATCCCAGCCCTGTCTCAAGGACTCCAGGAAGCCTGCCCATGACACTCCCCTTTCTCCCCTCCTGCTCAATTGCTGCAGGTGTGCCTGCTAGAACAAAAGAGGGAACTGTGCTGTAGTGTTCCACTATGGTGCTAACGAGAGAGGGAACTGTGCTGTAGTGTTCCACTATGGTGCTAACGAGAGAGGGAACTGTGCTGTAGTGTTCCACTATGGTGCTAACGAGAGAGGGAACTGTGCTGTAGTGTTCCACTATGGTGCTAACGAGAGAGGGAACTGTGCTGTAGTGTTCCACTATGGTGCTAACGAGAGAGGGAACTGTGCTGTAGTGTTCCACTATGGTGCTAACGAGAGAGGGAACTGTGCTGTAGTGTTCCACTATGGTGCTAACGAGAGAGGGAACTGTGCTGTAGTGTTCCACTATGGTGCTAACTGTTTAACCCTTAGTTGACCTGTAGATGTATTTTATTCTTCCACAATCCCTCCTTGTTAATCTTTCAGATTAATACCAATGAGGAATAGTATCTTCTTCATCATAAGGGGGCTCATAACCATAAGGGAAAGGCCGATCCCTGGCAGGGTAAACCTTTTCTCCCCACCAGTGGGTTTCGCTGGGGCCAGTGCGTGTCAATTGAGGAACAATTGGAGCTCCTCCTAACCCAGTGGTGACTCCATTCATAGCTCCATTAACACACTGGACACAGCAAATCCTCAAAGTAGCACAAGCACAACACCCTATAACACCTATTAAAACTAACCCAATTAAAACATACAGCAGCCAATTTCCCCAACCGGAGAACCACCCCATTACTGTAGCCCACCAGGAGTACTTGTTATAAAAATGGCTCAATTTTTCCCCAATTTTCTTTATCTCTTGCACTTTATCCATAACATGCTGTCCCAGGTTAGTAATGTTCTCAGAAACATCAGGCACATAAGTGCAGCATTCTGAACCTATCATGGCACAAGTGCCACCCTTCTCAGCTAGAAGGAAATCAAGGGCCATCTATTTTGCAGAGCTGTCAGGCGTAGAGCTATAATTTCAGTAATGATGGCTGAAACCTGTTCCTGTGTCTCAATCAAAGCATCAGCTGTTGAATTAGCAAATTTTTCAAGTGCAGCCGCCAGGTTAATAACCTCTCGGGAATTACGAGCAGTCCCGTATGAGGGGAAGGCAATCATCCAGAATCGCTCGGCCTCCGAGACGCCCCGGCGATGCAGACGCAGATGTGGGTTAAAATCTACTCTACTTATATAACAGAAGTACGGATTCAAATATGCCATGTAGCAGCAACCACTCCAGGTGGGAGTGGTAGCGCCTTGTAGGGATCAGGGCAGATGGGAGTCATGGTTCCTATGAGAGTGCTGACCCTTTGATGATATTCGGGGTTATGTTTCACTGTATACCATGCGGTACAGTGGAGACGAGAGTAATTTAGCACTACCTGTAACAAGCTTTTTAGGGTTTTAACAGGCGGCACGCTAGGTAATCTATCCAGTTCCTGCCACAATCGGCCCATCCCTGCCATGTAAGGATTATCTTCAAGTTGCCAGCAGTATAAAATTGGTTCAGACTTAGTCCCAGGGGCAAGGAGCAGGGATGTTAACTGGTGAGTTTGGGGTGTGGGCACTTCCATGTACATGCCTTGTGGCGAGCAGTAAATAGTGGCCCCTAATTTACACAGAGTTTGGCGTCCCAGTATGGGTAAAGGAGTGGTTTTCGAAACTATCAGAGTCTCTTCCACACGGTTGTCTTCCAGTGACAAGGCAACTCGCTGGGATAGAGGTTCCGACAGGGGAACGCCTGCCACTCCTACGGTTACTACCCTTTTCTGACTAAGGGGTAATCCCAGGGAGGGAGGTACAGAGGAAGGGGTAGCGCCAGTGTCCACCAAGGCTCCTAAATGTGTGTCTCCTATTTTAAGGGTTACCATAGGGTGCGCTTCAGAGTCTTGAGAAAGTGATATAACTGCTCCCTGTACCATAGCCTCCCCTGGGCCCCCCTATTCTTTGGGAAAAGGGTTATTGTAAGTAAAGGGGGGAGTCGCCACAGTCTGCTGGCCATGGGCCACAGCAGGTTCCCTAGGGGGACCCGATCGACATTCTCTAGCCCAGTGTCCCCTCTTTCCGCACTTGCGACAAGTGTCAAGGGATTTATCTCTTCTCTGGCTTCTTACTTGTCCCTTACGTTTATTCTGATTCTGACGAAAAAGTTGGGTTCTCTGCTGTTTGGAGCCCTCCCTGTTGCTAACAAACAGCCCCTCTCGGTCCATATTAACCAAAGCAGTGGTTATTTCAGACCATTTCAAAATTTGCCAATTTAAGTTTCGCATTTTGAAAGACTGGCCATGTTGGGGCAGCATGCAATTCAGCAGTGTTTGTATGGCTAAGGGTCCGTTGCCTTCCAGGGGAACGCCCGTGTGCTCCTCCCAAGCATTACGGAATCGGGCCAAAAAATCCGGGGTACTTTCCTCTTTCCTTTGCAGGCACCGAGTTACTTCCCCCGTGTCCCCGTGTCTTTGTGCTGCTGCCATAATAGCACTTTTTCCTCTGCCTTGCAGCCAATGTTTTAAACTTTCATTCCCAGCCTCTGCTAGCTCATCGTCTTTCCGCCAATCCCCGTTCTCCCCAGGGGGCACCGGGATGGTACTTTTTAAGGCGGCCCACGAGCTACCATAAGCAAACTTTAATAAAGCTTGCAAATCGCCCGGAAGGGGCTGGTAAATTTCACACATCTGCTCCAGCCAATTTAAAAACGCAGCTGGGCATTTTATAGGATTGGGCGCTTCAGCTATCATGGCTCGAGCTTCCGCTGGAGTCCAGGGTTTGAGTATAGCCGTGTCACCAATCATTATTTTAGGGTTCTGAAGTACATGAGAGGTAGTCTCAGCCGCTGCCTTCCTAGAAAGGTTTCGTGTGACCCTCACTGGACGTTCGTCATTGCTCTGACTACCGATGCCAGATTCCCTTGTGTGGGGAACGGGATCAGGTTGGGTATTGTCTGGGACATCATTTGATGATCCCGCTTCTGCTCCCGCCCCCAAACCGGCAGCAGCAGCCCTATTGGATTGTCTCCAAGCCGCGGCTATTTCTATGAGTTGGTCCATTAAAGGGTCGGGAAGGGGAGGCCAGTGAGGGTTGCCAGATGCCGGGAGTCTTGGAAACAAGGTGTAAGGTCCCATTGGGTCGGTGCCGAGGGGATATGGTGGAGGAGCAGATGCTGCAGCTGGAAGTGCTTCTATCAGCTTTTCACTACCTTCAGTCTGATTTTCCTTTTTATTCTTTACTTTGGGGGGTTGGTGGCGTTTCTCCACCTCCATCCATTTACTAAAACAATCCATCATATAGTCGAAATCCCAACTGGGATCTCCAGCCTCATTAGCTACCCCATCCCACCAGGCCTGGATAAGGGGTATTTTAAAACTTCCCCCATACGGCCATTCTCCCTCCGTCCACCCGTACAGGTCACTGCTAAAAGGCACCGCATACCGATCATCGCCCGTTTCTCGTATTATAACGTTGGCTGGCGACCCCGGAGGGACCAGCGGATCTCCTACCTGCTGATGAGCTTTGGTTACCATTATCCTTCGTTTTTCCGTTTTCTTACCCATCTCTAAGGGTCCCGATTTCAGTTCTGGTTTCGGTTTGGTCTTAGTACTTTGAGAGGCAGGGGGAGTGGCGGAGCCCGCTCTGCTGCTGAGACCTCCCATTTATCTGAAAAGGAAACACAATTAGCAGCGCGGCGCCTTTCCTACCCTATCCGCTCACCGGTGTTTAAGAATTCCTTGACAAGTCCTCCGATTCTTTGGCTCACTTAAGTCTCTTTGGTCGGTAGCTACCCTTTTACTCGCCGTCCCCTTCTCAGCTGGGATGCTGATTCACTGCAATCCCCTTTCAGCTAGGATGCAGTTCGCACTCTCCCTAACTTGGGAGAGGTATTCCTCCCTTTTATCCGCGAGGGTTCTTTTTTAGAGATCCAACGGCCCAGGATTTCAATCACCTCTCTAACTTAAGAGGTTACTGGACTTCAGTCGGATCCCACCTTCGTGGCCAATTTGTTGCGGAAATCGGAGTGAACACTCAGACCCAGGAGGTTTGTCTCGGAAGCCTTTATTAATCGTGATATCACGGAGAGCCCAGTAGCATACAAGGTAGCTAGCTGACACTCTGAGGAAGCATCAGAGCACACACGTATTTATAGTAGAAGTTGTACATATCAAAGAGCTTGAAGGTGATAAGGCTGTCTAACTTTCAATGATCAATTACATTGAGAATCATTGTCACACAATTAGTCTATTCTAAGTTTATGACTATACAGGATATTGGGGGAAGCTCACGTAGTAATAAAAGTGAGACAGAGAATAGATAACCATGCTTGACCTTATCTTTAGTGCTAGGGGGTGTACACTCTAGAGAACAGATGACCATTGCTTGATCCTGGGGGCAGACATCCCAGCCCTGTCTCAAGGACTCCAGGAAGCCTGCCCATGACACTCCCCTTTCTCCCCTCCTGCTCAATTGCTGCAGGTGTGCCTGCTAGAACAAAAGAGGGAACTGTGCTGTAGTGTTCCACTATGGTGCTAACGAGAGAGGGAACTGTGCTGTAGTGTTCCACTATGGTGCTAACGAGAGAGGGAACTGTGCTGTAGTGTTCCACTATGGTGCTAACGAGAGAGGGAACTGTGCTGTAGTGTTCCACTATGGTGCTAACGAGAGAGGGAACTGTGCTGTAGTGTTCCACTATGGTGCTAACGAGAGAGGGAACTGTGCTGTAGTGTTCCACTATGGTGCTAACGAGAGAGGGAACTGTGCTGTAGTGTTCCACTATGGTGCTAACGAGAGAGGGAACTGTGCTGTAGTGTTCCACTATGGTGCTAACGAGAGAGGGAACTGTGCTGTAGTGTTCCACTATGGTGCTAACAAGAGAGGGAACTGTGCTGTAGTGTTCCACTATGGTGCTAACGAGAGAGGGAACTGTGCTGTAGTGTTCCACTATGGTGCTAACTGTTTAACCCTTAGTTGACCTGTAGATGTATTTTATTCTTCCACAGGTATGTGGAACATTCCTTGTTCCAGTTCTATTCCGGCCCCCTCCCACAACTCTTTCTCCGGTACATCGATGATTACTTCGGTACTGCTTCATGCTCTCGTCTGGACCTGGAAAAATTTATCAATTTTGCTTCCAATCTCCACCCCTCCATCATTTTCACGTGGTCCATCTCTGACACTTCCCTTCCCTTCCTTGACCTCTCAGTCTCAATTTCTGGTGATAGACTGTCCACCAATATCCATTACAAGCCTACCGACTCCCACAGCTACCTCGACTACAGCTCCTCACACCCCGCTTCCTGTAAGGACTCCATCCCATTCTCTCAGTTCCTTCGCCTCCATCACATCTGTTCTGATGATGCCACTTTCAAAAACAGTTCCTCTGACATGTCTTTCTTATTCCTTAACCGAGGTTTCCCACCCATGGTCGTTGACAGGGCCCTCAACCGTGTCTGGCCCATCTCCCGAGCATCCGCCCTCACGCCTTCTCCTCCCTCCCAGAAACATGATAGGGTCCCCCTTGTCCTCACTTATCACCCCACCAGCCTCCGCATTCAAAGGATCATCCTCCGCCATTTCCACCAACTCCAGCATGATGCCACCACCAAACACATCTTCCCTTCACCCCCCTGGCGGCATTCCACAGGGATCGTTCCCTTTGGGACACCCTGGTCCACTCCTCCATCACCCCCAACACCTCAACCCCCTCTCACGGCACCTTCCCATGCAACCGCAGAAGGTGCAACACCTGCCTCTTTACCTCCTCTCTCCTCACCGTCCAAGGGCCCAAAAACTCCTTTCAGGTGAAGCAGTGCTTCACTTGCACTTCCCTCAATTTAGTCTACTGCATTCGCTGCTCCCAATGCGGTTTCCTCTACATTGGAGAGACCAAACGCAGACTGGGTGACCGCTTTGTGGAACACGTTCGGTCTGTCCGCAAGCATGACCCAGACCTCCCTGTCGCTTGCCATTTTAACACTCCACCCTGCTCTCATGCCCACATGTCCGTCCTTGGCCTGCTGCATTGTTCCACTGAAGCTCAACACAAACTGGAGGAACAGCACCTCATCTTCCGACTAGGCGCTTTACAGCCTTCCGGACTGAATACTGAGTTCAACAATTTTAGATCATGAACTCTCTCCTTCTTCCCCACCCCCTTTTTTTATTCCATTTTTATTTTTTATCCACTTATTTTTACTTATTTTCATTTTTATTCATTGATTTATCCCCACATTTTATCCTATTTTCAATCTTTTTCCCCAATACTGTCCCCTCCCCCCACCCCACCCCCACACGGGCCACCTGTCACTTGTTCATGTTGTTCTTTCCAGAGTGCTTACCCTTGTCCTGCTATTATCACATTCTGCTTTCTGACTTTAACGCCACCATCAGCACCTCCTTTAGCCAGTATCAGTATCATTAACATCCCTTTGTCCTTTTATCCATGACATCTCTGGCAATCTCTCCTTTGCCTCCACCTATCACTGGCCCTCTATCCAGTTCCACCTGCTCCAGCCCCTTAAACAGTATAAATTTCATCACATTTTTACTTCTCTTTAGCTCTGAAGAAGAGTCATAAGGACTCAAAACATTAACTCTTTTATTTTTCTGTCTACAAGATGCTGTTAGAACTGCTGAGTTTATCCAGCATTTTCTGTTTTTGTTTCAGATTTCCAGCGTCCGCAGTATTTTACTTTTATTTCAGATGATAAGTATGCCTGGCCCGTGTGGGTGGTGAGTGGTCCCATGGACGGGATGACGACAATGACGGTGTGTGTAAGAGAGTGAATGGTGATGTCCCTTGAATGGCAGAGTGAGGGCCCTGTGGGTGTGTGCTGGGTTTGTGAGCGAGTTGAGAGTGATGAGAAGAGTGACTTAACCTGGCAGAACAGAGATCATTCATCCTCTTTCGGCACTGGGTGGCTGTCCTCTTCTGAAGGGCATTGGCGCTGACCACCACCTCCCAAGCTGGATTGGTCACATTGCTGCCCATCCTGCGGCCAGAGCGGGGGTACAGGACATCCCGGTGTACCTCCACGGCATCCAGCAGTCGCTTGAGGGACCTGTCATTGAAGTAGGGGCTGGGGTCCTTTCTCCTTTGCTGGCCATGTCTCCTGTGCAGCAGCGGTGAGCTGGAAGCAATGAGCGCTGTGCTTGTGGCTGGACTTTAAAGATGGCGCCCGGCGTGATTTGGCAGCGGGGTGATGGCTGGCGGGCAAATGAGAGCCCGCCCGCCATGGAAATGGCGCGTTTCCCAGAAATGCATAAATAAGGAGGCAGGTTTGGGACGATACGGCATGAAAACCCGTCATCGCCACTGGAGGGTAAAAGGTCATTTTACCCACCCGCTACCGCACTGAGTGCAAATCTGTGAAAATTCCACCCATTGGTTCAGCCTAAAGGTCTTTGTTCAGTTTTAAAACTTTAGAAATAGCAATGATGCATCTGTCTAGGACAGTATCAGTAGCACTGATCATCGCACATTGTGGAGACAAAGTCCTGCCTTCACATTGCGAATACCTTCCATCGTGTTGTGTGGCACTATCACCGTGCTAAATGGGATAGATTTCGAACAGATCTAGCAACTCAAGACTGGCCATCCATGAGGCTCTGTGAGCCATCAGCAGCAGCAGAATTGTACTCGAACACAATCTATAACCTCATGGCCCGGCATATCCCCCACTCTACCTTTACCATTAAGCCAGGGAATCAACCCTGGTTCAGTGAAGAGTGCAGGAGGGTGTGCCAGGAGCAGCATCAGGCATACCTAAAAATGAAGTGTCAACCTGGTGAAACTATAACACAGGACTACATGTGTGCCAAACAGCATAACCAGCAAGTGAAAGTCAGAGCTAGGTAATCCCACAACCAACGGATCAGATCTATGCTCTGCAGTCCTGCCAGTCATGAATGGTGGTGGAGAATTAAACAACTCACTGGAGGAGCAGGCTCCACAAATATCCCCATCCTCAGTGATGGAGGAGCCAAGGCATCAGTGCAAAAAATAAGGCTGAAGCATTTGCTATGACCTTCAGCCAGAAGTGCCAAGTGGATGATCCATCTCGGCCTCCTCAGGAGGTCCCCAGCATCACAGATCCCAGTCTTCGGCCAATTCAATTCACTCCATGTGATATCAAGAAATGGCTGAAGGGACTGGATACTGCAAAGTCTATGGGCCCTGACAATATTCCTGCAATAGTACTGAAGACTTGTGCTCCAGAACTTGCTGAGCCCCTAGCCAAGCTGTTCCAGTACAGCTACAACACTGGCATCTACTCGGCTATGTGGAAAATTGACCAGGTATGACTTGTACACAAAAAGCAGGACAAATCCAACGTGGCCAATTACCGCCCCATCAGTCTACTCTTGATCATAAGTAATGAAAGGGGTCATCAACAGTGCTATCATGCAGAACTTGCTTAGCAATAACCTGCTCACTGACGCCCAGTTTGGGTTCCGCCAGGGCCACTCAGCTCCTGACCTCATTACAGCCTTGGTTCAAACATGGGCAAAAGAGCTGAACTCACAAGGTGAGGTGAGAGTGACTGCCCTTGACATCAAGGCAGCATTTGACAGAGTGTGGCATCAAGGAGCCCTAGCAAAACTGGAGTCAATGGGAATCAGGGGGAAAACTCTTAGCCGGTTGGAGTCATACCCAGCACAAAGGAAGATGGTTGTGGTTGTTGGAGGTCAGTCATCTCAGCTCCAGGACATCACTGCAGGAGTTCCTCAGGGTAGTGCCCCTGGCCCAACCATCTTCAGCTGCTTCATCAATGACCTTCCTTCCATCATAACTTCAGAAGTGGGAATGTTCGCTGACGCTTGCACAATGTTCAGTACCATTTACGACTCCTCAGATACTGAAGCAGATCCTGTCCAGTCGACACCTGGACAATATCCAGGCTTGGGCTGAGAAATGGCAAGTAACATTCGTGCTACACAAGAGTCAGGCAATGACCATCTCCAACAAGAGAGAATCCAACCATTGCCCCTTGATGTTCAATGGCATTACCATCACTGAATCCCCCACTATCAACATCCTGGGGGGTTACCATTGATCAGAAACTGAACTGGACTAGCCATATAAATACTGTGGCTACAAGAGCAGGTCAGAGGCAAGGAATCGTGTGATGAGTAACTCACCTCACATTTGCATTCCTAAAAGGCTACCTCTCAAGCGAAGTCAGAAAGTCTACTAGGACAATAGCGACATGGAAAAGTGTTCTTCCTATCTCATCAAGGTGGATAATGGAATCAGGTTTTAATGGCTGGGACATCACAGAATCTAATCACCTCAGCCATGAAACAAAAGCCACGGTCTGATCAGACATCGGCTAAACAAATATCTTCTAAAATCATTATGGGGAGAGAGGTCATATGACGAGAGTAACGAGAGTATTACGAGGATAAAAGAGTGTGAGGAGAGCAGCGGAGACACAGGATAAAAGAGTGCGAGGAGAGCAGCGGAGACACAGGATAAAAGAGTGTG
The DNA here is from genome assembly GCF_964194155.1 of Cetorhinus maximus. Lineage (NCBI taxonomy): Eukaryota > Metazoa > Chordata > Chondrichthyes > Lamniformes > Cetorhinidae > Cetorhinus > Cetorhinus maximus. Next base: position 446,806 of record NW_027596252.1, on the reverse strand, counting down.
AGGAGAGCAGCGGAGACACAGGATAAAAGAGCGCGAGGAGAGCGGAGACACAGGATAAAAGAGCGCGAGGAGAGCGGCGGAGACACAGGATAAAAGAGCGCGAGGAGAGCGGAGACACAGGATAAAAGAGCACAAGGAGAGCGGCGGAGACACAGGATAAAAGAGCGCGAGGAGAGCGGCGGAGACAGAGGATAAAAGAGCGCGAGGAGAGCGGCGGGGACACAGGATAAAAGAGCGCGAGGAGAGCGGAGACACAGGATAAAAGAGCACAAGGAGAGCGGAGACACAGGATAAAAGAGCGCGAGTAGAGCGGAGACACAGGGTAAAAGAGCGAGAGGAGAGCGGCGGAGACACAGGATAAAAGAGCGCGAGGAGAGCGGAGACACAGGATAAAAGAGTGCGAGGAGAGCGGCGGAGACACAGGATAAAAGAGCGCGAGGAGAGCGGAGACACAGGATAAAAGAGCGCGAGGAGAGCGGAGACACAGGATAAAAGAGCGTGAGGAGAGCAGAGACACAGGATAAAAGAGCGCGAGGAGAGCGGAGACACAGGATAAAAGAGCGCGAGGAGAGCGGAGACACAGGATAAAAGAGCGCGAGGAGAGCGGCGGAGACACAGGATAAAAGAGCGCGAGGAGAGCGGAGACACAGGATAAAAGAGCGCGAGGAGAGCGGCGGAGACACAGGATAAAAGAGCGCGAGGAGAGCGGCGGAGACACAGGATAAAAGAGCACGAGGAGAGCAGAGACACAGGATAAAAGAGCGCGAGGAGAGCGGCGGAGCCACAGGATAAAAGAGCACGAGGAGAGCGGAGACACAGGATAAAAGAGCGCGAGGAGAGCGGAGGAGACATAGGATAAAAGAGCGCGGGAGAGCGGAGACACAGGATAAATGAGCATGAGGAGAGCGGTGGAGACACAGGATAAAAGAGCGCGAGGAGAGCAGAGACACAGGATAAAAGAGCGCGAGGAGAGCGGCGGAGACACAGGATAAAAGAGCGCGGGAGAGCGGAGACACAGGATAAAAGAGCGCGAGGAGAGCAGAGACACAGGATAAAAGAGCGCGAGGAGAACAGAGACACAGGATAAAAGAGCGCGAGGAGAGCGGCGGAGACACAGGATAAAAGAGCGCGAGGAGAGCGGAGACACAGGATAAAAGAGCGCGAGGAGAGCGGAGACACAGGATAAAAGAGCACGAGGAGAGCGGAGACACAGGATAAAGGAGCGCGAGGAGAGCGGAGACACAGGATAAAAGAGCGCGAGGAAAGCGGCGGAGACACAGGATAAAAGAGCACGAGGAGAGCGGAGACACAGGATAAAAGAGCGCGAGGAGAGCGGAGACACAGGATAAAAGAGCACGAGGAGAGCGGAGACACAGGATAAAAGAGCGCGAGGAGAGCGGAGACACAGGATAAAAGAGCACAAGGAGAGCGGAGACACAGGATAAAAGAGCGCGAGGAGAGCAGAGACACAGGATAAAAGAGCACAAGGAGAGCGGAGACACAGGATAAAAGAGCGCGAGGAGAGCGGCGGAGACACAGGATAAAAGAGCGCGAGGAGAGCGGAGACACAGGATAAAAGAGCGCGAGGAGAGCAGAGACACAGGATAAAAGAGCACGAGGAGAGCGGCGGAGACACAGGATAAAAGAGCGCGAGGAGAGCGGAGACACAGGATAAAAGAGCGTGAGGAGAGCAGAGACACAGGATAAAAGAGCGCGAGGAGAGCAGAGACACAGGATAAAAGAGCGCGAGGAGAGCAGAGACACAGGATAAAAGAGCGTGAGGAGAGCAGAGACACAGGATAAAAGAGCGCGAGGAGAGCGGCGGAGACACAGGATAAAAGAGCGTGAGGAGAGCGGAGACACAGGATAAAAGAGCGCGAGGAGAGCAGAGACACAGGATAAAAGAGCGCGAGGAGAGCGGCGGAGACACAGGATAAAAGAGTGCGAGGAGAGCAGAGACACAGGATAAAAGAGCGCTAGGAGAGCGGCGGAGACACAGGATAAAAGAGCGCGAGGAGAGCGGAGACACAGGATAAAAGAGCGCGAGGAGAGCGGAGGAGACATAGGATAAAAGAGCGCGGGAGAGCGGAGACACAGGATAAATGAGCATGAGGAGAGCGGCGGAGACACAGGATAAAGGAGCGCGGGAGAGCGGAGACTCAGGATAAAAGAGCGCGAGGAGAGCGGAGGCACAGGATAAAAGAGCACGAGGAGAGCGGAGACACAGGATAAAAGAGCGCGAGGAGAGCGGAGACACAGGATAAAAGAGCGCGAGGAGAGCGGAGACAGGATAAAAGAGCGCGAGGAGAGCGGAGACACAGGATAAAAGAGCGCGAGGAGAGTGGCGGAGACATAGGGTAAAAGAGCGCGAGGAAAGCGGTGGAGACACAGGATAAAAGAGCGCGAGGAGAGCGGAGACACAGGATAAAAGAGCGCGAGGAGAGCGGCGGAGACACAGGATAAAAGAGCGCGAGGAGAGCGGAGACACAGGATAAAAGAGCGCGAGGAGAGCGGCGGAGACACAGCATAAAAGAGCGCGAGGAGAGCGGAGACACAGGATAAAAGAGCGCGAGGAGAGCGGAGACACAGGATAAAAGAGCGCGAGGAGAGCAGAGACACAGGATAAAAGAGCACAAGGAGAGCGGAGACACAGGATAAAAGAGCGCGAGGAGAGCAGAGACACAGGATAAAAGAGCACGAGGAGAGCGGAGACACAGGATAAAAGAGCGCGGGAGAGCGGAGACACAGGATAAAAGAGCGCGAGGAGAGCAGAGACACAGGATAAAAGAGCGCGAGGAGAGCGGAGACACAGGATAGAGCGCGAGGAGAGCGGCGGAGACACAGGATAAAAGAGCGCGAGGAGAGCGGAGACACAGGATAAAAGAGCGCGAGGAGAGCAGAGACACAGGATAAAAGAGCGCGAGGAGAGCGGAGACACAGGATAAAAGAGTGCGAGGAGAGCGGCGGAGACACAGGATAAAAGAGCGCGAGGAGAGCGGAGACACAGGATAAAAGAGCGCGAGGAGAGCGGCGGAGACACAGGATAAAAGAGCGCGAGGAGAGCGGAGACACAGGATAAAAGAGCGCGAGGAGAGCGGCGGAGACACAGGATAAAAGAGCGCGAGGAGAGCGGAGACACAGGATAAAAGAGCGCGAGGAGAGCGGCGGAGACACAGGATGAAAGAGCGGGAGGAGAGTTCCAGGGAGCAGAGTCGGAGGGCGGAGTTCCACAGAGGTGAGGATAAAAACCTTATCTCGGGGATTCGCGGACCTCCGGTCTTAAAAAAAAAAGTGGTGTAAATCTGGGACCTGATTGGCTGGTAGAGAATCTACACTGAATTTGAAACTAAAACATTGTTAAACTAATTAAACCAAATAAATTAATCACTTAATTTATAAGTAGAGGGTATCTAGACCAGAATCAGGGGATTACTGTTCTTAGAATTTAGCATTTATAGTAGAAATCTAGCCCTAGGGAACGTATAGTTAATAGGGAGTCAATAAGCAGTTATTAGATTTAAATTAATTTATTAAATAGTTTTAGAAATGGCAGTTGCTGAGGTGAAGTGCTTCACCTGTGGGATGTGGGAAATCTGTGACGCTTTGAGTGTCCCAGACAACTACATCTGCAGGAAGTGTACCCAATTGCAGCTCCTCACAGACCCGCATGGATCAATTGGAGCAGCAGTCGGATGCACTTAGGAGCATTCAGGTGGCGGAAAGCGTCATTGACAGGAGTTTTACAGACGTGGTCACACCCAAGGTACAGACAGATAGATGGGTGACCGCTAGAAGGGGCAGGCAGTCAGTGCAGAAATCCCGTGGCTGTCCCCCTCTCTAACAGGTATACCATTTTGGATACTGTTGGGGGGATGGCCTATCAGGGGAAAACTACAGCAGTAGCCAGAGCAGTGGCACCACGGCTGTCTCTGTTGTTCAGCAGGGGGGTCAAAGCACAGAAGAGCAATTGCCAAAGGGGACTCTATAGTCAGGGACTCAGATAGGAGCTTCTGTGGTCGTGAAAGAGACACCAGGATGGTATGTTGATTCCCTGGTGCCAGGGTCCAGGATGTCTCTGATCGGGTACGGGACATTCTGAAGGGGGAGGGAGAACAGCCAGAGGTTGCGGTAACATTGGTACTAACGACATAGGCAGGAAGAGTGACGAGGTCCTGCAGCGGGAGTTCAGGGAGTTAGGCAGAAAGTTAAAAAACGGGACCTCTAGGGTTGTAATCTCAGGATTACTCCCTGTGCCACGTGCCAGTGAGGCTAGAAATAGGAAGATAGTGCAGCTGAACACGTGGCTGAACAGATGGTGTAGGAGGGAAGGTTTCAGATATCTGGATCAGTGAGATCTCTTCCGGGGCAGGTGGGATCTGTACAAGAAGGACAGGTTGCATCTAAACTGGAGGGGCACCAATATCCTGGCTGCGAGGTTTGCTAGTGTCACTCGGGAGGGTTTAAACTAGTATGGCAGGGGGGTGGGAACCAGAGCAATAGGTCAGCAGGTGAAATAAATGACTGGGAACCAGTGAATATGGCCAGTAGGACTAAGAGGAAGGGCAGGCAGGGAGAAATTACTGAATACAGTGGGACTGGGGGTCTGAAATGCATTTGTTTCAATGCAAGAAGTATAACAGGCAAGGCAGATGAGCTTAGAGCTTGGATTAGTACTTGGGACTATGATGTTATTGCTATTACAGAGACTTGGTTGAAGGATGGACAGGATTGGCAGATAAATGTTCCAGGATTTAGATGTTTCAGGCAGGATAGAGAGGGATGTAGAAGAGGTGGGGGAGTTGTACTGCTGGTTAAGGAGAATATCACAGCTGTACGACAGGAGGACACCTCGGTGGGCTCATGCAGCGAGGCAATATGGGTAGAGCTCCGGAATAGGAAGGGTCACAATGTTGGGGGTTTACTATAGGCCTCCCAATTTCCAGCGGGAGATTGAGGAACAGTTATGTAGGCAGATTTAGGAAAGATCTAAAAGCAATAGGGTTGTTGTGGTGGGTGATTTTAACTTTCCCTATATTGACTGGGAATCACTTAGTGCTAGGGGTTTGGATGGTGCAGAATTTGTAAGGTGCATCCAGGAGGGCTTCCTGAGACAATATGTAGATAGTCCAACTAGGGAAGGGGCAATACTGGACCTGGTATTAGAGAATGAACCCGGCCAGGTGGTCGAAGTTTCAGTAGGGGAGCATTTCGGGAAAAGTGACCATAATTCAGTAAGTTTCAAGGTATTGGTGGATAAGGATAACAGGAGTCCTCGGGTTAAGGTGCTTAATTGGGGGAAGGCTAATTATAACAATATTAGGCAGGAACTGAGGAATCTAGACTGGAGGTGGATGTTTGAGGACAAATCAACAACTGACATGTGGGGGGCTTTCAAACGTCAGTTAATAAGAATTCAGGACGGGCACGTTCCTGCAAGGATGAAGGATAAGCATGGCAAGTTTCAGGAACCTTGGAAAACAAAGGATATTGTGAGATTAGTCAAAAAGAAAAGGGAAGCATTCGTAAGGGCTAGAAGGCTGGGAACAGCTGAAGCCCGTGGAGAATATAAAGAAAGTAGGAAGAAACTTAAGCAAGGAGTCAGGAGGGCTAAAAGGGGTCATGAAAAGTCACTGGCAACCAGGATTAAGGAAAATCCCAAGGCCTTTTATACATATGTAAAAAGCAAGAGGGTAGCCAGGGAAAGGTAAGGCCCACTCGGGGACAGAGGTGGGAATCTGTGTGTGGAGTCAGAAGAAATGGGAGAGATACTAAATGAATACTTCTCATCAGTATTCACCAAAGAGAAGGACTTAGCAGTTGATTTGTCTAGGGAAGAGTGTGTAGTCTGGATCACATTGTGATCAAAAAAAAGGTGTTAGGCGTCTTGAAGAATATTAAGGTGGATAAGTCCCCAGGGCCAGATGGGATCTACCCCAGAGTACTGAGGGAGGCAAGGGAGGAGATTGCTGGAGCCTTGACAGAAATCTTTGTATCCTCACTGGCTACGGGTGAGGTCCCAGAGGACTGAGGAATGGCCAATGTTGTTCCATTGTTTAAGAAGGGTAGCAGGGATAATCCAGGAAATTACAGGCTGGTGAGCCTTACGTCAGTAAGGGAAATTATTGGAGAAGATTCTTCGTGACAGGATTTACTACCATTTGGAAGCGAATGGGCGTATTAGTGAGAGGCAGCATGGTTTTGTGAAGGGGAGGTCGTGTGTCACTAACTTGATCGAGTTTTTCGAGGAAGTGACAAAGATGATCGACGATGGAAGGGCAGTGGATGTTATATATATGGATTTCAGTAAGACCTTTGACAAGGTCCCTCATGGCAGACTGGTACAGAAGGTAAAGTCGCACGGGATCAGAGGTGAGCTGGCAAGATGGATACAGAATTGGCTTGGTCATAGAAGACAGAGGGTAGCAGTGGAAGGGTGCTTTTCTGAATGGAGAGCTGTGATTAGTGGTGTTCCGCAGGGATCAGTGCTGGGACCTTTGCTGTTTGTAGTATACGTAAATGATTTGGAGGAAAATGTAACTGGGCTAATTAGTAAGTTTGCAGACGACACTAAGGTTGGAGGAGTTGCAGATAGTGAAGAGGATTGTCAAAGGATACAATGGATATAGATTGGTTGGAGACTTGGGCAGAGAAATGGCAGATGGAGTTTAATCCGGACAAAATCGAGGTAATGCATTTTGGAAGGTCTAATACAGGTAGGAATTATACAGTAAATGGCAGAACCCTTAAGTGCATTGACGGGCAGAGGGATCTGGGTGTACAGGTCCACAGGTCACTGGAAGTGGCAACGCAGGTGGATAAGGTAGTCAGGAAGGCATATGGCATGCTTGCCTTCATTGGCAGGAGTATTGAATATAAAAGCTGGGAAGTCATGCTGCAGCTGTGTAGAACCTTGGTTAGGCCACACTTGGAATATTGTGTGCAATTCTGGTCGCCACATTACCAGAAGGATATGGAGGCGTTGGAGAGGGTGCAGAGGAGGTTTACCAGGATGCTGCCTGGTCTGGAGATTATTAGCTATGAGAAGAGGTTGGAGAAACTCGGATTGTTCTCACTAGAGCGACAGAGTTTGAGGGGCGACTTGATAGAAGTTTACAAAATTATGAGTGGCATGGACAGAGTAGATAGTCAGAAGCTTGTTCCCAGGGTGGAAGAGTCAAGTACTAGGGGACATAGATTTAAGGTGAGAGGAGAAAACTTTAGAGGAGATGTGCGGGGCAAGTTTTTTATGCAGAGGGTAGTGAGTGTCTGGAATTCGCTGCCAGAGGAGGTGGTGGAAGCAGGTACGATAGTGGTGTTTAAGAGGCAGCTTGACAAATACATGAATAGGATGGGAATAAAGGGATACGGACCCCAGAAGTGCAAAATGTTTTGGTTGACGGGCAATATGATCAGCGCAGGTTTGGAGGGCCGAAGGGCCTGTTCCTGTGCTGTACTTTTCTTTGTTCTTTGTTCTAACCATTTTTGAAATTTCTTTTAATACAGCATGCACGCTGCTAAAACAGTAGGCTGGAAAAGCTGCCATTGAAGCAGTAATGAGCTCCCTTCTCTCTCCCAAGTTAAGACCCTATCTCTTACAGTTTAAAAATCCAGCACAAAGATAGAGAATTCCCATCAAAAGGAATCTTAGGTGCAAAAACCATCGACATCTGAAAAATGGCTTTTTAAAAAGAAATAGTCTCCAGCATTTGCAGTTTTACATGGGCTTCAACTCCTGGAAATCAAGATCACTGTGGATAAAAATTGGCCACAGCAACAGATGCCAGCAAAGGGCTTAAACAGTGAACTCCCCTTCTTTTTTACCTTTTAGTATTGAACTTTAATTTGTCTGAAAAAGCAACTTCCTACTGGATATCTTGTAATTCTGCATGCTTGTGTGTGTGTGTTGCGAAGATCAGACACAGGTTTACCTTTTTAAATATTTTTGTTGTTATCTGAGTGGGTTTTTAACTCAATAAAAACTAACCTCTTAGTGTTTTAAATTCAAGAAAGCCTGGAAGACTAGTTTCTTTGCAATCAGCATGTGAATGGTTAAGCACAGACATTGAGTAAATACCTTCACCCTTACAAATTCTTGAAAAAGCTCTGCTACAGTCAGGCCATTAAGGACCATCGTGGTAATTTGTGTGTAGAGCCGGAAGACGTAGGTAGGGTTCTAAATGAGTAATTTTTGTCGGTGTTCACAAGTGAGAGGGACGACATGGGTATGGAAATCAGGCAGAAGGACTGTGATATAATTGAAGAAATTAGCATAGAAAGGGAGGAGGTTCTAAGTGGCCTGACAGGCTTAAAAGTAGATAAATCTGCAGGCCCGGATGAAATGTATCCCAGGCTGTTGAGTGAGGCAAGGGAGGAGAAAGCAGGGGTGCTGGCAATAATTTTCAATACCTCTCTGGCCACAGGAGAGGTGCCAGAGGACTGGAGGACAGCCAATGTGGTACCGTTATTCAAGGAGGGAGGAAGGGATAAACCAGGGAACTACAGGCCAGTCAGTCTAACCTCAGTGGTGGGGAAACTATTGGAAGCAATTCTGAGAGACAGAATTAATCTATACTTGGAGAGGCAGGGATTAATCAAGGACAGTCAGCATGGTTTTGTTAAGGGGAGGTCATCTCTGACCAATTTGAGTGAATTTTTCGAAGAGGTGACCAGGTGTGTAGATGAGGGCAATGCACTTGACGTAGTCTACTTGGACTTCAGCAAGGCTTTTGATAAGGTCCCGCATGGGAGACTGATGATGAAGGTAAGAGCCCATGGGATCCAAAGCAATTTGACAACTTGGATCCAGAATTGCCTGAGTGGCAGAAAGCCACTCAAAAGGTGACGGTCGAGGCGTGTTTTTGTGACTGGATGCCTGTGTCCAGTGGAGTTCCACAGGGATCGGTGTTGGGTCCCTTGCTGTTTGTGGTGTATATAAACAATTTAGACTTGAATGTAGGAGGGTTGATCAGTAAGTTCACGGATGTCACGAAAATTGGTGGGTGGTAAATAGTGAGGAGGATAGCCTTAGATTACAGGATATAGACGGGCTGGTCAGATGGGCTGATCAGTGGCAAATGGAATTTAATCTGGATAAGTGTGAGGTGATGCAGTTGGGCAGGACAAACAAGGCACAGGAATACACGATGAATGGTAGGACCCTGGGAAGTACCAAGGATCAGGGGGACCTTGGTGTGTATGTCCATCAGTCCCTTAAAGTAGCGGGACATGTAGATAAGGTGGTTAAGAAGGCATATGGGATACTTGCCCTTATTAGCCGAGGCATAGAATATAAGAGCAGGGAGGTTATGCTGGAACTATATAAAACGCTGGTTAGGCCACAGCTAGAGTATTAATGCAGTTCTGGAATCCGCGTTATAGGAAGGATGTGATTGCACTAGAGAGAGTGCAGAGGAGATTTACCAGGATGTTGCCTGGGCTGGAGAGTTTTAGTTATGAGGAGAGATTGGATAGACTGGGGTTATTTTCCCTGGAGCAGAGGAGATTGAGGGGGACATGATTGAGGTGTATAAAATTATGAGGGGAATAGATAGGGTAGACAAGAAGGAACTTTTCCCTTTGGTGGAGGGATCAATAACCAGGGGGCATAGATTTAAGGTAAGGGGCAGGAGGTTTAAAGGGGATGTGAGGAAGAATTTTTTCACCCAGAGGGTGGTGGGAATCTGGAACTCACTGCCTGAAAGGGTGGTAGAGGCAGAAACCCTCATAATATTTAAGAAGTATTTGGATGTGCACTTGCAATGCCATGGCATACAAGGCTATGGGCCTAGTGCTGAAAAATGGGATTAGAATAGTTAGGTACTTGCTTGACTGGCGCAGACTCAATGGACCGAAGGGCCTTTTTCTGTGCTATAGACCTCTATGATTCTATGACTTCACAGTAGGATAGGGAGTTATTTTTACCCCTCCTCATGAGGCTGTAGCAGCTAAACGAGAATCACCTGTCTTCAGGTTCACAACAGCTTCAAGGTGTATTAAGCAGGTAAGATCATCTCTTATAATAAAAGCAAAATACTGCGGATGCTGGAAATCTAAAACAAAAATAAAAATAGCTGGAAAAACTCAGCAGGTCTGACAGCATCTGCGGAGAGGAACACAGTTAACGTTTCGAGTCCGTATGACTCTTCATCAGAACTGAGGAAAAATAGAAATGAGGTGAAATATAAGCTGGTTGAGGGGGATGGGACAGGTAGAGCTGGATAGGGGGCCAGTGATAGGTGGAGGCAAAGAAGAGATTTCCAAAGGTGTCATAGACAAAAGGACAAAGGGGTGTTGATGGTGGTGATATTAGTTAAGAAATGTGCTAATGGGGACCTTAAGGGTAGAAAGCAGGACAAGCAAGGTACAGATAGCCCTAGTGGGGGTGGGGTGGGGGGAAGGGATCGAAATAGGCTAAAAGGTGAAGATGAAATAATGGATGGAAATACATTTAAAAATATTGGAAATAGGTGGGAAAAGAAAAATATATTTTAAAAATATAAACAATTAGAAAAAGGGGGATCGGAAAGGGGGTGGGGATGGAGGAGAGAGCTCATGATCTAAAATTGTTGAACTCAATATTCAGTCCGGAAGGCTGTAAAATGCCTAGTCGGAAGATGAGGTGCTGTTCCTCCAGTTTGCGTTGAGCTTCACTGGAACATTGCAGCAGGCCAAGGACGGACATGTGGGCATCTTTTAGCTACCTTTTAGCCTATTTCTATCCCTTCCCCCCACCCCACCCCCACTAGAAACAAAAACAAAAATACCTGGAAAAACTCAGCAGGTCTGGCAGCATCTGCGGAGAGGAACACAGTTAACGTTTCGAGTCCTTATGACTCTTCAACAGAACTAAGGAAAAATAGAAAAGGGGTGAAATATAAGCTGGTTTGCGGGGGGCTGTCACTTGCTTGTCCTGCTTTCTACCCTTAATGTCACCATTAGCACATTTCTTAGCTAATATCGCCACCTTCAACACCTCTTTTACCTTTTGTCTATGACATCTTTGGAAATCTCTTCTTTGCCTCCACCTATCACTGGCCCCCTATCCAGCTCTACCTGTCCCAACCCCACCCCCCCCCCACCCCCCACCCCCACCCCTCAACCAGCTTATATTTCACCTCTTTTCTATTTTTACTTAGTTCTGTTGAAGGGTCATACGGACTGGAAACGTTAACTGTTCCTCTCCGCAGATACTGTCAGACCTGCTGAGTTTTTCCAGGTATTTTTATTTCTGTTTAAGATCATCTCTTGGTGGATTTGGAGTGAGTAGGAGCAGCTTTTTTTGTCGGAACAGTGGAGGAGGCTGAGCTGTTGCATTGAGCTCCAGGTGGCAGCTGTCCAGGGAGTTCAGACAATGGCTGCCTGAGGGAGGGAGGTCAGGGCATGGCAGCCCCAGGAAGGGTTGTGGGGATAGGAGGAGGGAGCTGGACGACAGAGGGAAGGACAATCTCTGCTGAAGGCAGCACAAGGGGAGATGAAAGGTGATTGAGAGCAGGCCAGTGATGAGGTTGGGAAAGTCTAGAGTAACCGAGGGCAGGTTAAGACTGATAGAGGGAGGGTCAAAAGTGATGGCTGGCAGGTCAGGGGTGAGAGGGAAGGGGGGAAGGTCCAAAGTGCTGGGGGCATAGTTCAATGGTGATCGGGGATTGGGGGGGGTGGGGGGCAGCTGTAGGTTGACAGACAGCTCAAGGGTCACAGAAGGCAGGGCTAGGGTGATGGAAGGAAGGTTGAGGGTTGTGCAGGGAAGGTCAAAGGTTACTGATAGAAGGAGCAGGATGGTGGCAGGTAGGGAGGGCTGGCAGAAGTTCAAAATCCTTCTCTCAGACAGGCAGAATAACGCTGCTGGCTTGCAGGGAGCAGATGCCTGTCCAGGTGCCATTTAACCACCTTGAGGTAACAGTGGGGTCGGCGACCTCCTGCCTGTCAGCACTGCACACTTTGGGCATGCCTCTCGAATGTGCACAGCTGTCTGGCCAGGTGTCCTGTTTCTGAGTAAACTTCCCATTCACTATTGATCCCAGTGTTGGGACACTCGCTGTTGCAACAAGAGTCCACCCCATTATAACTGCTCCTCCGCTGAGTCTAAGGTTGTGTAGTAACACACCCATTGAAATTAGGCTGTGCAGAAACTCTGAAGGGTATAGACTGTGATCATCTTCATCATCTATAGAATCAACACTGATCTATTCTTCTAATTCACCAGACAACTTTTCCAATCCCTAATTCTTTTCTGTTCCCTGCCATTTTACCATACTTAACCAATTCTATTATCTCATCCACACGTCCCATTCCATCCCCTCCCTCTCCAGCCACCTGTTTCACATTTCCCATGCTATTCCTCTCCACAGCTCCTAATCAAGGTCAACATCATTACACTTACATTCAATTAGTTCAGCTTATAGCTGCCAATGCCCAGGAACATGCTCCCAACCCTACACATTTAGTCAGATCTACATAGTTAGAAAGTATTTACTACACAGAAACAGGCTATTCAAGCCTCCACCCACCCTACTTCATCTCACCCCCACTACCCACCCCATCAACATTATCTTCTATTCCTTTCTCCATCAGGTGCTTCTTGACAGACCTGTTATTCATGACAACTGTGATAGCGAGTTCCACATTCTTACTATTCCCTGGGTAAAGAAATTTCTCCTTGACTTCCCCATGAGATTGCCAAGTGACTATTTTATAGTTATAGCTATTAGTCCAGGTCTCCCACATGTGGAAAGATCCCTGCAGTTACTCTATCAAATCCTTTTAAAGAGCTCTATTAAGCCACCCACCCCAGCTTCTCTCTTCTAGAGAAAAGCCCCCAGCCTGTTCAATCTCTCCTGAAAGTAAAACATTTTATTCTGGTATTATCTTAGTAAATCTTTCTCGAGCCCTTCCTCAACGCCTCGATATACTTTTTATATGAAAACCAGAACGACAATTCTGTGGTCTAACCAAGGCTCTACACAAGTTTAAAATAGTTTCTCTGCTTTTCAATTCCAACCCTCTAGAAATGAGCCCAGTGCTTTGTTCAATTTCCTACAGCCCTAATAACCTGGGTTGTTTCTTAGCGATTTGTGTATCTGTATCCCTAGGTCTCTGTGTTCCTCTACTTCATGTAGACATTTCTTTCCTAAGAAATATATGTGACCTTCTTATTCTTCCTGCCAAAATTTATTATTGCACACTAATCTATATTGAAATTAATTTCTCAATCATGCCCAATCTGCAAGTTTATTATTGTTTTCCTGTATTTTATCACAGTCCTCCTCTGTACTAACTACACCCCCAACTTGGTGACATACAAACATTCAAATTAGGAGGAGAAGGCCACTCGGCCCCTTGACCCCGCTCCGCCGTTCAGTAAGATCATGGCTGATCCAACTGTCATCCAGATTCCTGATTCCTGAGTCCAAAATGTTTCCATTAAAGGTGAGAAACAGTGGAATCAGCACCGATCCCTGTGATTTGCCAATCTGAGTAACTACCTTTAACCCTGCTGATTAGTAGCCAGCTTGTTGCCTATTCTGCTGCTCATATCCTGACGTCACATGTTCTGACTTTACTCACAAGTTCACTATGTGGTACCTTATTGAAGACCTCCTGGCTTTGGCAAAGGTTGTGACCTTTTGAAGTCCAGATTTTTAATCAATCAGCCAAACTCTAAAACTGGGAGGATTAAAACCTTGTGCAGAATTCTTTGACGAAATAGAAATAAGAAAGGCAGTTGGTGTGATATTTATGGATGTTCAAAAATCATTTGGTAACATACCACAATACTTCCAAATGGCATTTGATACAGTGCCACACAACAGACTTGTGAGAAAAGTTATAGCTCATTGAATAAAAGGGACAGCAGCGATGTGGATTCAAAACTGGCTGAGTGACAGGAAGCAGAGTGTTAATGGTTAATTGTGCTGGAGGAAGGTTTGTAGTGGAGTTCCCCAGAGGTCTGCATTGGGACCCTTACTTTTCCTGATATATGTTAATGATCTAGACCTCGGTGTACAGGGAACAACTTCAACATTTGCAGATGCTATAAAACTTGGAAACATTGTAAACTGTGAGGAGGATAGTGTAGAACTTCAAAAGGACATAGACAAGTTAGTGGAGTGGGCAGATGAAGTTCAATGCAGAAGAATGTAAGGTGATATATTTTGGTAGGAAGAACATGGAGAGACAATATAAAATAAAAGGTACAACTCTAAGGGGATGCAGGAGCAGAGGGACCTGGGTTTATATGTGTATAAGTCATTAAAGGTGGCAGGACAGGCTGAGAGAGCATTAATAAAGCATACAGTATCCTAGGCTTAGATAATAGAGGCATAGAGTACAAGAGCAAGGAGGTCATGTTGAGCTTGTGTAAAACACTGAGCAGCATCATCCCACATTTGCACTAAGTGCATTAGCAGGTGGGAAAAAGAACTTTTTACCTGCCGGGCGCAATGGCAGCTTTTCACACTGTATCAAACCCGCCTGAGGGTCATGCATTCCCAGGAAACATGCCACTCCGATGGCAGGCAGGCTCTCACTCACCCACCATGCTGTCACCTCACCCTTTCATCACACCGGGTGCCACGTTTAAAGTGCAGCTGCACGCGCATCTCAACGCTTCCAGCCCAGGACCACTGCCCAGAAGACATTGCCCCGAAAGGCAAGAAGATTGCAGGTCCCCGATTCAGTGATGTGTACTCAGTGACGTGTCCCTCAAGTGTCTTTTGGACACCGTGGAGGCCCAGCACAATGTCCTCTACCCCACTCTGAGCGAAGATCAGCAAGCAAGGTCACCAAGCCTGCATGGGAAGTGGTGGTCAGCGGTAATGCCCTGCATTACCTCGGTTCAGCCGAGCTCCTGGTCACTTGGAGGACTGTTGGGGGAGAGAAATCAGTGAAGTTCGAGTCAGATGACGAGCCTCTGGATTTGTCATCCTGGAGAGTCAGCAGAAGGCGTGGGAACATCTCACAGAGCTGTTGGAAGCCCTCAGCAGAGCGGCACACAAGTCAGTCCACCTGCTCCCTGATAAAGTGGTGCCCACATGTATGCCTATGGAGGTCTCCATGGGGAGGATGGTGGGTGCCATGGAGACCCTCCAGCAGAACGTGGAAATGCGCACAGACCTGCACTCCATCTCCAGTAGCCATGGGTGAGTTCCTGCAGTGACAACACGAGGGGGAAATGGGGCACCTTGACATCCCTCCAGGTGCTCCTTCCCCTCAAGGAGTCAGGCTGGGGCTCTTGGGCACCCGAAGGGAGGAGGAGCAGCAGCTGAAAACCCAGGTTCATCCACTCAGGAATCTCAGAGGCTCTCCTCTCCCTCTGAGTCCCCTTTGCCTGTGAGCCCCTCAACCCTGTCCTCTGTCACCGCCAAGGGAGCAACCGACCCAAAGGAGGATGGTCAAAGCAAGCCAGGGCTCTCCAGAGAACTCACGCCAAAGTCAGGCAACAGGGCCAACCATTGCACAGGCTGTCTCCACCCCTGCTGCTGCTGTTAGGGCAGCACCTAGAGGACCTAGAAAAGTTAAGAAATTCTGATCAGAGTTGGTCTCATGGGTGAACACATTTTGTCACTTTATAATCTGAAAATATATTCACTTTCACTGAATAATGTGTAACGTTCTCTTTCAGCTTCATCTACAAGCTTGAGATCTCCCCCTGCGTCCCTCCCCATCCCACCCAACTGGCAGATCAGCTGCACACAGCCACAACACGAGTGATTCTGGAGGGAGAAGTGTGTATGTGGCAGGGCCTTTCGGAACCCAGGGCACACACTCCCCCCGGGCACACACTCCCCCCGGGCACACACTCCCCCCGGGCACACACTCCCCCCGGGCACACATTCCCCCCGGGAAAACACTCCCCCCGGGCACACACTCCCCCCGGGCACACACTCCCCCCGGGCACACACTCCCCCCGGGCACACACTCCCCCGGGCACACACTCCCTCCGGGCACACACCCCCCCGGGGCACACACTCCCCCCGGGCACACACTCCCTCCGGGCACACACCCCCCCGGGGCACACACCCCCCCGGGGCACACACTCCCCCCGGGCACACACTCCCCCCGGGCACACACTCCCCCCGGGCACACACTCCCCCCGGGAAAACACTCCCCCCGGGCACACACTCCCCCCGGGCACACACTCCCCCCGGGCACACACTCCCCCCGGGCACACACTCCCCCCGGGCACACACTTCCCCCGGGCACACACTTCCCCCAGGCACACACTCCCCCGGGGCACACACTCCCCTGGGGCACACACTCCCCTGGGGCACACACTCCCCCGGGGCACACACTCCCCCAGGGCACACACTCCCCCCGGGCACACACTCCCCCCGGGCACACACTCCCCCCGGGCACACACTCCCCCCGGGCACACACTCCCCCGGGCACACACTCCCCCCGGACACACACTCCCCCAGGGCACACACTCCCCCCGGGCACACACTCCCCCCGGGCACACACTCCCCCCGGGCACACACTCCCCCCGGGCACACACTCCCCCCGGGCACACACTCCCCCCGGGCACACACACGGAGCATTCATCCATCACTCACCTTACTATCCTGAGCATTTTGAATGCTGCCTGTTGGGGTTCTCTTTCAGTTGTCCATTGAGCTGACTTGTATCTCCGCCAACCCACTGACCTGTATCTCCGCCAACCCACTGACCTGTATCTCCGCCAACCCACTGACCTGTATCTCCGCCCACCCACTGACCCGCATCTCCGCCCACCCACTGACCTGTATCTCCGCCCACCCACTGACCCGCATCTCTGCCCACCCACTGACCTGTATCTCCGCCCACCCACTGACCTGTATCTCCGCCCACCCACTGACCTGTATCTCCGCCCACTGACCTGTATCTCCGCCCACCCACTGACCTGTATCTCCGCCCACCCACTGACCTGTATCTCCGCCCACTGACCCGCATCTCCGCCCACCCAGACCTGTATCTCCGCCCACCCACTGACCCGCATCTCTGCCCACCCACTGACCTGTATCTCCGCCCACCCACTGACCTGTATCTCTGCCCACCCACTGACCTGTATCTCCGCCCACCCACTGACCTGTATCTCCGCCCACCCACTGACCTGTATCTCCGCCCACCCACTGACCTGTATCTCCGCCCACTGACCTGTATCTCCGCCCACTGACCTGTATCTCTGCCCACCCACTGACCTGTATCTCTGCCCACCCACTGACCTGTATCTCCGCCCACTGACCTGCATCTCCGCCCACTGACCCGCATCTCTGCCCACCCACTGACCTGTATCTCTGCCCACCCACTGACCTGTATCTCCGCCCACCCACTGACCCGCATCTCTGCCCACCCACTGACCTGTATCTCCGCCCACTGACCCGCATCTCTGCCCACCCACTGACCTGTATCTCCGCCCACCCACTGACCTGTATCGCCGCCCACCCACTGACCTGTATCTCCGCCAACCCACTGACCTGTATCTCCGCCCACCCACTGACCCGCATCTCCGCCCACCCACTGACCTGTATCTCCGCCCACCCACTGACCTGTATCTCCGCCCACCCACTGACCTGTATCTCCGCCCACCCACTGACCTGTATCTCCGCCCACCCACTGACCTGTATCTCCGCCCACCCACTGACCTGTATCTCCGCCCACCCACTGACCTGTATCTCCGCCCACCCACTGACCTGTATCTCCGCCCACCCACTGACCTGTATCTCCGCCCACCCACTGACCTGTATCTCCGCCCACCCACTGACCCGCATCTCCGCCCACCCACTGACCCGTATCTCCGCCCACCCACTGACCTGTATCTCTGCCCACCCACTGACCTGTATCTCCGCCCACCCACTGACCTGTATCTCCGCCCACCCACTGACCTGTATCTCCGCCCACCCACTGACCTGTATCTCCGCCCACCCACTGACCTGTATCTCCGCCCACCCACTGACCTGTATCTCCGCCCACCCACTGACCTGTATCTCCGCCCACCCACTGACCTGTATCTCCGCCCACCCACTGACCTGTATCTCCGCCCACCCACTGACCTGTATCTCCGCCCACCCACTGACCTGTATCTCCGCCCACCCACTGACCCGCATCTCCGCCCACCCACTGACCTGTATCTCCGCCCACCCACTGACCTGTATCTCTGCCCACCCACTGACCTGTATCTCCGCCCACCCACTGACCTGTATCTCCGCCCACCCACTGACCTGTATCTCCGCCCACCCACTGACCTGTATCTCCGCCCACTGACCTGTATCTCCGCCCACCCACTGACCCGTATCTCCGCCCACCCACTGACCTGTATCTCCGCCCACCCACTGACCTGTATCTCCGCCCACCCACTGACCTGTATCTCCGCCCACCCACTGACCTGTATCTCCGCCCACCCACTGACCTGTATCTCCGCCCACCCACTGACCTGTATCTCCGCCCACCCACTGACCTGTATCTCCGCCCACTGACCTGTATCTCCGCCCACCCACTGACCTGTATCTCCGCCCACCCACTGACCTGTATCTCCGCCCACCCACTGACCTGTATCTCCGCCCACCCACTGACCTGTATCTCCGCCCACCCACTGACCTGTATCTCCGCCCACTGACCTGTATCTCCG
This sequence comes from Cetorhinus maximus, assembly GCF_964194155.1. NCBI lineage: Eukaryota > Metazoa > Chordata > Chondrichthyes > Lamniformes > Cetorhinidae > Cetorhinus > Cetorhinus maximus. The sequence continues at coordinate 428,208 of NW_027596252.1, read as the reverse complement.
CCCACCCACTGACCTGTATCTCCGCCCACCCACTGACCTGTATCTCCGCCCACTGACCTGTATCTCCGCCCACCCACTGACCCGTATCTCCGCCCACCCACTGACCATACTCCCATGCAGCACCTGATCCCGCCCACCAGGACTCTCCTTTCACTGTCGGATTTAAAAGTGTGGAACGTTTAACATTCTTCTTTAGCTCCCCAGTCCTTTCCCCTTCCCCAATCCCCCATTTCCTTTCCGCCACTACTGGTAACCCACCTCCCCACCATCACCTACCAGCCACAACCCTTTTCTTTCCGGGATATCCAGGTGAACATGGACGTTCTTTGCCTTCCTGAAAATCCAACCACCATCCACATTCACCTCCCCCTTTCCCACCCCCAGAATCCATGTCTGCCTTGGAGTCCCCACCAACCACCTCACCGTCCCTTCTACCGCTACCATTGCACCCTCACCAGCCCTCTCATACTCACCATTCCCTACCAGGCCCACCCTCATTTCACTCCCCAGGAGGCAGTCATTGACTCCATATTCACATGGACATCCCTCCTACATAATCCTTCCCTCCTCTGGATTCTTTACCCCCTTGGAACTCCTCCCTCACCACCCCCGCCCCCTGCATGCCCAGGACTCCTTCCCCCACCCCCAGGACTCCTTCCCCCACCCCCAGGACTCCTTCCCCCACCCCCAGGACTCCTTCCCCCACCCCCAGGACTCCTTCCCCCACCCCTGGGACTCTTTCCCCCACCTGGACTTCCTCCCCACCCAGACTCCTTCCCTTACACCTTCATCCCCCCCTTACACCTACCTTCCCAGTTGCCATATTCTCATCGTTACTCTCCCTATGCTCCCTCCTCCTCTCAACCTCAATCCTCCCAACCTGAACCCTCTGACACCTGCATTCCCCACTCGCAACATCACCCTGCCCACCCGACACACCTTCCTTTCCCAGTCAAACCTAGAACAACTTCTCTCACTGCCCACGGGTACATCTTCCTCTCCCACTCACAGCGGGACCTTCCTCCCCATCCCCTTGACCATCTGTTGCAGACCACGGCCAAGACACTAAAGTCCCCAAGCAAACCCTCCACTGTGATTTTTCATCTTCTGTGAGCTGCTTCATGGTGGAGCCATGTCCATGAGAATCCACCCAGCATGTGATGTTCCTCCAGGGTCCCATTGCTGTCGGGCTCCAGTACTTTCCGCTCCTCCAATGTCCGCTGTGTGAGCAAGGCCCTGATGGTAAATCCCAACTTCTGTGTGTCACACTTATCAAGATGTGGTCTGCGTGGTTTCCCACTGATATAGGTGGTAAATCTGATGTAGGGGGATGATTCTGGCAAGCTGGGCTTATAATGATATGCAGATGTGATACAATGCAGCTCCCGATGTCCAGTGGTAGGCAGCCCACCATCGATGGGCAGAGCGGGTGATTGCATAAGTATTTCACGACGGCGTGAAACCGATTTTTGACCTTCCTGCCATATTGTCCGCTCCACCATGACACCTGATACCAACAAGCACATAACTCCACCCACGAGTTAGACTCAGGTGGAATACTGCACACTGTTCTGGGCACCACATTTTAGGAAGGATGTGAAGGCATTGGACAGAGTGCATAAGAGGTTTACGCCAATGATTCCAGGGATGAGAAATTTCAGTTATGAAGATAGATTGGAGAAGTTGGGCCTCTTTTCCTCAGAGAAAAGAAGGCTGAGAGGAGATTTGATGGAGGTATTCAAAATCCCGAGGGGCCTCGACAGAGTAGATAAGGAGAAACTGTTCTCATCGGTGGAAGAATCAAGAATCAGACAGCACAGATTTAAGGTAATTGGTAAAAGAAGCAAAAGCAATATTAGAAAAATCTTTTTTCACAGAGTGGTTAGGGTCTGGAATGCACTGCACTGCCTGAGAGTGTGGCAAAGGCAGGTTCAATAGAAGCATTCAAGAGAAAATGAGATGATTATTAAAGAAAGGATCTGCAGGGTTACAGGGAGGCACTAGATGAAATGCTCAAAGAGCCACAGCAGACATGATGGGCCGAATGACCTTCTACACTGTAACAATTTTGTGAAAAAGATATATGGCTGAAATAACAGCACATATCAGACTAGGCTGCCTGACCTTTGTCTCTTTTACTCCATTCCAAACAATCCGTATCTTCCCCTCCCTGTTTTTCTCTCCCTAGCTCACTGTCAATGTGTATATCTAGAGCTCTGTCTCCAACTTCCCTTAAACATGTCGTCACTTCCCAATCCAACCCATCTTTCCAGCAAAACTCTGTTTGAATCACATCAGGTTTCCACTCTGACCGCAGCACTAAAAGAGCCCTTACAAAGTTACAAATTACATCCTATGCGACTACAACCATGATAAATTATTTCTCCTCATTCTTCTCAACCTATCTGCAGCCTTTAATACAGTTGGACCACACCATCGTCCTCCAACATCCAGCTAAGTGAGACACCCCTCACCTGGTTCTATCCTTATCTATCCAGTCATGACCAAAGAATTAGATGACATGGCTTCTCTCTCTCTCTCAATGGTTACCTCTGTTGATCCCCCAAGGATCCATTCTTGGCCTCTCCTATTTCTCATCTACATGCTTCCAACATTCCCTCAACTTTACTCCCTCCTAGAGTGTATGAGTAATTTGCGCAGCCCCTTTAAATATTTTTGCGAAACAACGCGAATGCGGCAGAGTGCAGCGTGTATACACAGTGAGCTGAGTGCAGAGTGCAGCGTGTATACACAGTGAGCCGGGTGCAGAGTGCAGCGTGTATACACAGTGAGCTGGGTGCAGAGTGCAGCGTGTATACACAGGGAGCTGGGTGCAAAGTGCAGCGTGTATACACAGTGAGCTGGGTGCAGCGTGTATACACAGTGAGCTGAGTGCAGAGTGCAGCGTGTATACACAGGGAGCTGGGTGCAGAGTGCAGTGTGTATACACAGTGAGCTGAGTGCAGAGTGCAGCGTGTATACACAGTGAGCTGAATGCAGAGTGCAGCGTGTATACACAGTGAGCTGAGTGCAGAGTGCAGCGTGTATACACAGTGAGCTGAGTGCTGAGTGCAGCGTGTATACACAGTGAGCTGGGTGCAGAGTGCAGCGTGTATACACAGTGAGCTGAGTGCTGAGTGCAGCGTGTATACACAGTGAGCTGAGTGCAGAGTGCAGCGTGTATACACAGTGAGCTGAGTGCAGCGTGTATACACAGTGAGCTGGGTGCAGAGTGCAGCGTGTATACACAGTGAGCTGGGTGCAGAGTGCAGCGTGTATACACAGTGAGCTGGGTGCAGAGTGCAGCGTGTATACACAGTGAGCTGAGTGCAGAGTGCAGCGTGTATACACAGTGAGCTGGGTGCAGAGTGCAGCGTGTATACACAGTGAGCTGGGTGCAGAGTGCAGCGTGTATACACAGTGAGCTGAGTGCAGCATGTATACACAGTGAGCTGGGTGCAGAGTGCAGCGTGTATACACAGTGAGCTGAGTGCAGCGTGTATACATAGGGAGCTGTGTGCAGAGTGCAGCGTGTATACACAGTGAGCTGGGTGCAGAGTGCAGCGTGTATACACAGTGAGCTGAGTGCAGAGTGCAGCGTGTATACACAGTGAGCAGAGTGCAGAGTGCAGCGTGTATACACAGTGAGCAGAGTGCAGCGTGTATACACAGTGAGCTGGGTGCAGCGTGTATACACAGTGAGCTGGGTGCAGAGTGCAGCGTGTATACACAGTGAGCTGGGTGCAGCGTGTATACACAGGGAGCTGAGTGCAGAGTGCAGCGTGTATACACAGTGAGCTGGGTGCTGAGTGCAGCGTGTATACACAGGGAGCTGAGTGCAGAGTGCAGCGTGTATACACAGTGAGCTGGGTGCTGAGTGCAGCGTGTATACACAGTGAGCTGGGTGCAGCGTGTATACACAGTGAGCTGGGTGCAGCGTGTATACACAGTGAGCTGGGTGCTGAGTGCAGCGTGTATACACAGTGAGCTGGGTGCAGAGTGCAGCGTGTATACACAGTGAGCTGAGTGCAGAGTGCAGCGTGTATACACAGTGAGCTGGGTGCAGAGTGCAGCGTGTATACACAGTGAGCTGGGTGCAGAGTGCAGCGTGTATACACAGTGAGCTGAGTGCAGCATGTATACACAGTGAGCTGGGTGCAGAGTGCAGCGTGTATACACAGTGAGCTGAGTGCAGCGTGTATACACAGGGAGCTGTGTGCAGAGTGCAGCGTGTATACACAGTGAGCTGGGTGCAGAGTGCAGCGTGTATACACAGTGAGCTGAGTGCAGAGTGCAGCGTGTATACACAGTGAGCAGAGTGCAGAGTGCAGCGTGTATACACAGTGAGCAGAGTGCAGCGTGTATACACAGTGAGCTGGGTGCAGCGTGTATACACAGTGAGCTGGGTGCAGAGTGCAGCGTGTATACACAGTGAGCTGGGTGCAGCGTGTATACACAGGGAGCTGAGTGCAGAGTGCAGCGTGTATACACAGTGAGCTGGGTGCTGAGTGCAGCGTGTATACACAGGGAGCTGAGTGCAGAGTGCAGCGTGTATACACAGTGAGCTGGGTGCAGAGTGCAGCGTGTATACACAGTGAGCTGGGTGCAGCGTGTATACACAGTGAGCTGGGTGCAGCGTGTATACACAGTGAGCTGGGTGCTGAGTGCAGCGTGTATACACAGTGAGCTGGGTGCTGAGTGCAGCGTGTATACACAGTGAGCTGGGTGCAGAGTGCAGCGTGTATACACAGTGAGCTGGGCGCTGAGTGCAGCGTGTATACACAGTGAGCTGGGTGCAGAGTGCAGCGTGTATACACAGGGATCTGAGTGCAGAGTGCAGCGTGTATACACAGTGAGCTGAGTGCTGAGTGCAGCGTGTATACAGAGGGAGCTGAGTGCAGAGTGCAGCGTGTATACACAGTGAGCTGGGTGCTGAGTGCAGCGTGTATACACAGTGAGCTGAGTGCAGAGTGCAGCGTGTATACACAGTGAGCTGAGTGCAGAGTGCAGCGTGTATACACAGTGAGCTGGGTGCAGAGTGCAGCGTGTATACACAGGGAGCTGGGTGCAGAGTGCAGCGTGTATACACAGTGAGCTGGGTGCTGAGTGCAGCGTGTATACACAGTGAGCTGGGTGCAGAGTGCAGCGTGTATACACAGTGAGCTGAGTGCAGCGTGTATACACAGGGATCTGAGTGCAGAGTGCAGCGTGTATACACAGGGATCTGAGTGCAGAGTGCAGCGTGTATACACAGTGAGCTGGCTGCTGAGTGCAGCGTGTATACAGAGGGAGCTGAGTGCAGAGTGCAGCGTGTATACACAGTGAGCTGGGTGCTGAGTGCAGCGTGTATACACAGTGAGCTGAGTGCAGAGTGCAGCGTGTATACACAGTGAGCTGAGTGCAGAGTGCAGCGTGTATACACAGGGAGCTGGGTGCAGAGTGCAGTGTGTATACACAGTGAGCTGGGTGCAGAGTGCAGCGTGTATACACAGTGAGCTGTGTGCTGAGTGCAGCGTGTATACACAGTGAGCCGGGTGCAGAGTGCAGCGTGTATACACAGTGAGCTGGGTGCAGAGTGCAGCGTGTATACACAGGGAGCTGAGTGCAGAGTGCAGCGTGTATACACAGTGAGCTGGGTGCAGAGTGCAGCGTGTATACACAGTGAGCTGGGTGCAGAGTGCAGCGTGTATCCACAGGGAGCTGAGTGCAGAGTGCAGCGTGTATACACAGTGAGCTGGGTGCAGAGTGCAGCGTGTATACACAGTGAGCTGGGTGCAGAGTGCAGCGTGTATCCACAGGGAGCTGAGTGCAGAGTGCAGCGTGTATACACAGTGAGCTGGGTGCAGAGTGCAGCGTGTATACACAGTGAGCTGGGTGCAGAGTGCAGCGTGTATACACAATGAGCTGGGTGCAGAGTGCAGCGTGTATACACAGTGAGCTGGGTGCAGAGTGCAGCGTGTATACACAGGGAGCTGAGTGCAGCGTGTATACACAGGGAGCTGAGTGCAGCTGAGACAAGTTTGCTGAATGGGGAAGGTGCTCCCATTTTTTTCCACTTTTTTCTTACTTCAATGCGGAGGAAGGAGCTGGTTGGTGAGTAACTGGCAAGTTATTCCACTTTAGTACAGTATTAGTCTCCTATGGCAGGTCAGCTCAGCCCAGTGGAATATACATCCTGTGGTTTGTGGGAAGTCATGAACACACCATCTACAGGAAGTGTCAGCAGCTACAGAAGCCTGAGCTCCGGGTTTGGAACTTGAGTGGTGGCTGGAGCCACTGCAGGCAGAGATCGAATGGGTGACCACTAGGCAGCCTAAGGGAACTAGGCAGATAGTGTAGGAGTCCCAGGTCTATCATTTTGGATACTGGTGAGGGCAATGGTTCCTCAGGAGAGTGCAGCCAGCACCAAGTTTGTGGCACTACAGGTGCCTCAGCTACACAAAGGGGAGGAAGGAGAGTGGGAGAGCAATTATGATAGGGGGGCGTCGACAGGGGATCAGACAGGTGTTTCTGCGACTATAGACATGACTCCAGGATGGTAGGACGTCCTTCTTGAGGAGAGTGAACAGCCAGAGGTCGTGGTCCACATTGGCACCAGTGGCATCGGTAGGAAGAGGGAGGAGGTCCTGAAAGTAGATTTTCGGCAGTCAGGAAGGAAATTAAAAAGTCGGACCTCAAAAGCAGTAATCTCAAGATTACTCCCAGTGCCACAAGCTAGTGAGTATAGGGATAGGAGGATTGAATGATTAAACAAGAGGCTGGAGAATTGGTGCAGGAAGGAGGGCATCAGGTTTCTGAGGCACTGGGACCGGTTCTGGGGCAGGTGGGATCTGCACAAGCTGGACGGGTTACACCTTAACAGGACCAGGTCTAATACCCTCACTGGGAGAATTGCTGGTGCTGTTGGGGTGGGTTTAACCTAGTTTGTCAGAGATTTGGGAAGCTGAGGGTAGCTCAAATTAGAAGGAAGTGAAGCTGGTGACAGGAGTTAGAAAAGTGGCAAGTGAAATTAGGAGACAGGTGAAACAAAGGCAAGCAGCAACTAAAGCTAGAATGCGGAATAATGTTAAAAATACAAAGTTAAAGGCAATCTATCTGAATGCACACAAGGTAGATGATTTAAAGGCACAAGTCGAGGTAAATGGATATGGTTTAATTGCCATTACAGAAACGTGGCTACAGGGTAAGTAAGACTGGGAACTGAATATTCAAGGATATTCAACATTTAGGAAGGACAGGGAAAAAGAAAAAGGATGGGGTGTTGCGCTGATAAGGGATGGGATCAGTGCATTAGTAAGGGAGGGTCTCAGATCAGGAAAACAAAATGTCAAATCTGTTTGGGTGGAGCTAAGAAACAGCAAGACCAGCAAACATTGGTAAGAGCTATTTATAGGCCACCAAACAGTAGTGGTAGTGTGGGACATGTTATTAATCAGGTGATTAGAGAAACATTTAGCATGGGTAATACAGTAATCATGGGTGACTTCAGTTTCTGGAATGCGTTAAGGATGGTTTTCTAGAGCAGTATGTTGAGAACAGGCTATTTTAAATCTAGTATTATGTAGCAAGAAGGGGCTAATTAATAATCTTGTTGTAAAAGAACCTTTAGGGCTGAGTGATCATGATATGATAGAATTTTACACTATGCACAATGTTCAGCACCATTCACAGCTCCTCAAACACTGAAGCAGTCCATGTCCAAATACAGAAAGAGCTGGACAATATTGAGGCTTGGGCTGACAAGTGGAAAGTAACATTCGCGCCACACAAGTGCCAGGCAATGACCATCTCCAACAAGACAGAATCTAACCATCTACAAGATGCATTGCAGGAATTCATCAAGGCTCCTTAGGCAGAACCTTCCAAACCCACAACCTCTACCATCTAGAAGGACAAGGGCAGCAGACACATGGGAACACCACCACCTGGAAGTTCCCCTTCAAGTCACTCACCATCCTGACTTGGAAATATATCGCCGTTCCTTCACTGTCGCTGGGTCAAAATCCTGGAACTCCCTCCCTAACAGCACTGTGGGTGTACCTACACCACATGGACTGCAGCGGCTCAAGAAGGCAGCTCACCACCACCTTCTCAAGGGGCAATTAGGGATGGATAATAAATGCTGGCCCAGCCAGTGATCCCATGAACTAATAAAAAAAATGAATGTAAACTAGCAGAAAACATAAAATGGACTATAAAAGTTTCTATAGGTATGTAAAAAGGAAATGGAAGAAGAAATGTAAAAAGCTGTGGAAGTTCAGTCATTATGTTTAAAGCAGAGATGGACAGATTTCTGAATACCGATCACATTAAGGATATGGGGATAGAATGAGAAAAGGCCATTGAAGTGGATGATCAGCCATGATAATATTGAATGGCGGAGCAGGCTCGATGGGCTGAATGGCCTACCCCTGTTCCTATGTTCCTATGATTTGTGCAATTTCAGCCCAGGGATTGTCAGGTTCCTGTGCATCTGGCTAGCTTTGAGAAACATTACACGCTACCCTTTTACAGAGATTACTCAAAAACACAGGATCAGTTTCCACATGTATGCTAATGACGCCCAGCTCTTCCTCTCCACCACCATCCCATTTCTCTCAATGCCGCCACTCCCTTTGGCTTGTCAATGATTATCTGATATCGAATATCGGATTAGAAGAAATTTCCTCCAATTAAATTTTTGGAGGGCAGTGGCCAATGTTTACATTCGTCACCACAAACTCTGAATCCATTCCTCTTCCTGGCGACTGTCTGAGGCTAAACTAGATCGTATTTGACCTTGAGCTAAGCTTCCAATCCCATATCCTCTCCATCATCAGGACTGCCTACTCCCACCTCTCCCTCAGCCACTCGCTCCGCCTCCCTCAGCCCCTCTCCCTCAGCCACTCACTCCACCTCCCCTCAGTCCCTCTCCCTCAGCCACTCACTCCACCTCCCCTCAGTCCCTCTCCCTCAGCCACTCGCTCCCCTCAGTCCCTCTCCCTCAGCCACTCGCTCCTCTCCCCTCAGTCCCTCTCCCTCAGCCACTCACTCCCGCCTCCCCTCAGTCCCTCTCCCTCAGCCACTCACTCCGCCTCCCCTCAGTCCCTCTCCCTCAGCCACTCACTCCGCCTCCCCTCAGTCCCTCTCCCTCAGCCACTCACTCCACCTCCCCTCAGTCCCTCTCCCTCAGCCACTCACTCCGCCTCCCCTCAGTCCCTCTCCCTCAGCCACTCACTCCGCCTCCCCTCAGTCCCTCTCCCTCAGCCTCCCCTCAGTTTCCTCTCCCTCAGCCACTCACTCCGCCTCCCCTCAGTTCCTCTCCCTCAGCCACTCACTCCGCCTCCCCTCAGTCCCTCTCCCTCAGCCACTCACTCCCCCTCCCCTTCAGTCCCTCTCCCTCAGCCACTCACTCCCCCTCCCCCTCAGTCCCTCTCCCTCAGCCACTCACTCCCCCTCCCCCTCAGTCCCTCTCCCTCAGTCCCTCTCCCTCAGCCACTCACTCCCCCTCCCCCTCAGCCCCTCTCCCCCCTCAGTCCTCTCCCTCAGCCACTCACTCCCCCTCCCCCTCAGTCCTCTCCCTCAGCCCCTCTCCCCCCTCAGTCCCTCTCCCTCAGCCACTCGCTCCCCCACCTCTCAGTCCCTCTCCCTCAGCCACTCGCTCCCCCTCCTCTCAGTCCCTCTCCCTCAGCCACTCGCTCCCCCTCCTCTCAGTCCCTCCCCCTCAGTCCCTCTCCCCCCCTCCCCCTCAGTCCCTCAGTCCCTCTCCCCCCTCCCCCCTCAGTCCCTCTCCCCCCTCAGTCCCTCTCCCTCAGCCCCTCCCCCTCAGTCCCTCCCCCTCAGTCCCTCCCCCCTCAGTCCCTCTCCCTCAGCCACTCGCTCCCCCTCCTCTCAGTCCCTCTCCCTCAGCCACTCGCTCCCCCTCCCCTCAGTCCCTCTCCCTCAGCCACTCGCTCCCCCTCCCCTCAGTCCCTCTCCCTCAGCCACTCACTCCGCCTCCCCTCAGTCCCTCTCCCTCAGCCACTCACTCCCCCTCCCCTCAGTCCCTCTCCCTCAGCCACTCGCTCCCCCTCCCCTCAGTCCATCTCCCTCAGCCACTCACTCCGCCTCCCCTCAGTCCCTCTCCCTCAGCCACTCACTCCCCCTCCCTCTCAGTCCCTCTCCCTCAGCCACTCACTCCACCTCCCCTCAGTCCCTCTCCCTCAGCCACTCACTCCGCCTCCCCTCAGTCCCTCTCCCTCAGCCACTCACTCCGCCTCCCCTCAGTCCCTCTCCCTCAGCCACTCACTCCCCCTCCCTCTCAGTCCCTCTCCCTCAGCCACTCACTCCGCCTCCCCTCAGTCCCTCTCCCTCAGCCACTCACTCCGCCTCCCTCAGTCCCTCTCCCTCAGCCACTCACTCCCCCTCCCCCTCAGTCCCTCTCCCTCAGCCACTCACTCCCCCTCCCCCTCAGTCCCTCTCCCTCAGCCACTCACTCCCCCACCCCCTCAGCCCCTCTCCCCCCTCAGTCCCTCTCCCTCAGCCACTCACTCCCCCTCCCCCTCAGTCCCTCTCCCTCAGCCCCTCTCCCCCCTCAGTCCCTCTCCCTCAGCCACTCACTCCGCCTCCCCTCAGTCCCTCTCCCTCAGCCACTCACTCCCCTCCCCTTCAGTCCCTCTCCCTCAGCCACTCACTCCCCCTCCCCCTCAGTCCCTCTCCCTCAGCCACTCCCCTCAGCCACTCCCCCTCAGTCCCTCCCCCTCAGTCCCTCCCCCCTCAGTCCCTCTCCCTCAGCCACTCGCTCCCCTCCTCTCAGTCCCTCTCCCTCAGCCACTCGCTCCCCCTCCCCTCAGTCCCTCTCCCTCAGCCACTCGCTCCCCCTCCCCTCAGTCCCTCTCCCTCAGCCACTCGCTCCCCCTCCCCTCAGTCCCTCTCCCTCAGCCACTCACCCGCCTCCCCTCAGTCCCTCCCCCTCAGCCCCTCCCCCCTCAGTCCCTCTCCCCCCCACCCCCCTCAGTCCCTCTCCCCCCCTCCCCCCTCAGTCCCTCTCCCCCCTCCCCCCTCAGTCCCTCTCCCCCCTCCCCCCTCAGTCCCTCTCCCCCCCTCCCCCCTCAGTCCCTCTCCCCCCTTCCCCCCTCAGTCCCTCTCCCCCCTCAGTCCCTCTCCCTCAGCCCCTCCCCCTCAGTCCCTCCCCCTCAGTCCCTCCCCCCTCAGTCCCTCCCCCCTCAGCCACTCACTCACTCCCCCTCCCCCTCAGTCCCTCTCCTTCAGCCCCTCCCCCTCAGTCCCTCCCCCCTCAGTCCCTCTCCCTCAGCCACTCGCTCCCCCTCCTCTCAGTCCCTCTCCCTCAGCCACTCACTCCCCCTCCTCTCAGTCCCTCTCCCTCAGCCACTCGCTCCCCCTCCTCTCAGTCCCTCTCCCTCAGCCACTCGCTCCCCCTCCTCTCAGCCCCTCTCCCTCAGCCACTCACTCCCCTCCCCTCAGTCCCTCCCCCTCAGCCCTCCCCCCTCAGTCCCTCTCCCCCCCTCCCCCCTCAGTCCCTCTCCCCCCCCTCCCCCCTCAGTCCCTCTCCCCCCCCTCCCCCCTCAGTCCCTCTCCCCCCCTCCCCCCTCAGTCCCTCTCCCCCCTCAGTCCCTCTCCCTCAGCCCCTCCCCCCTCAGTCCCTCCCCCCTCAGCCACTCACTCACTCCCCCTCCCCCTCAGTCCCTCTCCCTCAGCCCCTCCCCCTCAGCCCCTCCCCCCTCAGTCCCTCCCCCCTCAGCCACTCACTCACTCCCCCTCCCCCTCAGTCCCTCTCCCTCAGCCCCTCCCCCTCAGTCCCTCCCCCCCCAGTCCCTCTCCCTCAGCCACTCGCTCCCCCTCCTCTCAGTCCCTCTCCCTCAGCCACTCGCTCCCCCTCCTCTCAGCCCCTCCCCCTCAGCCCCTCCCCCCTCAGTCCCTCTCCCTCAGCCCCTCTCTCTCTCTCACTCTTGGTCCCTCTGGTCCCGGGATGTCCTCCCCTCAGTTGTCACCTATCGGGCTCTGATTCCCATTCGCTTCCCCTGTTATTGTCCATCTCCCATTCCGGCTGCTCCCAAACCGGTTACCAAACAGCGGATCCGGGACCCAAAGGCGCCGCCCACCTGGGCCGCCATCTGATTGGCTGTTCAACTACATGAGGCGGCGTTTCTCGGCTGTTTTCGGATTGGTTGTTCGACTACCTGAGCCATTCTGCTATTGGTTGCTGGACTATCCAGGGCGCTGTGATTGGTGGTTTCGGACTATCAGGGGCGCTGTGATTGGTGGTTTCGGACTATCAGGGGCGCTGTGATTGGTCGTTTCGGACTATCAGGGGCGCTGTGATTGGTCGTTTCGGACTATCAGGGGCGCTGTGATTGGTCGTTTCGGACTATCAGGGGCGCTGTGATTGGTCGTTTCGGACAATCTGGGGCGCTGTGATTGGTCGTTTCGGACTATCAGGGGCGCTGTGATTGGTCGTTTCGGACAATCTGGGGCGTTGTGATTGGTGGTTTCGGACTATCCAGGGCGCTGTGATTGGCTGTTGAACTATCCGGGTGCTTCCTGGACCAGGGGACACGAGGAAGGGAACAACCCAAAGGGCGGCTTTTGCCTCCAAAACCTCTCCAGCCTCCCACCAGCCCCACCCTGTTCTAGCCCCTCACCCTCTTGCCCACCTTGGGGGGAAAACCAGGGGCAACATTGTGGCAGCAGAAAGAGAAACTAAAGTTTATTATCTGACTTTTAACTGTGTTCCCAACGCCCTCAACTCACTGTTAATCAGCAGGTGTATGGATAATGCCCCCACTGGAAGAATGTGCAGGGTTAGGGGGCGATGGCAGGGGAATGGCACTAGGTGCATTGCTCATTCGGAGAGCTGGTGCAGACACGATGGGCCGAATGGCCTCCTTCTGTGCCATAACAATTCTGTGAACTGGCCCAGGTAGAAACACTCTCCTTATAGAGTTTAATTGGGCTGGTCAGGGTTGGAAAAGTGTAGTTACGAGGAGAGATTGGATAGGTTGGGGTTATTTTCTTTAGAACAAAAAAGGCTGAGAGGTGACTTGATTGAGGTGCACAAAATTATGAGGGGAATAGATAGAGTGGACAGGATAAAATTGTTTCCCTTGGTGGAGAATTCTAGATTCAAGATAAGTGGCAGAAGGTGTTGGGGGGACATGAGGAAGAGCTTTTTATGCAGAGGGTAGTGGGGGTCTGGAATTCGCTGCCCAAGTTGGTGGTAGAGGCAGAAACTCTAAACTCTTTTAAAAAGTATCTGGATCTGCACCTTAAGTGCTGTAAGCTGCAAGGGCCATGGGCCGGGTGCAGGAAGGTGGGATTAGAAAGGGCACCTGGGTGTCCTCGGGCTGGCATGGACAAGATGGGCCGAATGGAATCCTTCTGCGCTGTAACTTTTCTATGGTTTATGTGCCATATATTCATATCACCCGACCAGTTCATTTTGGTGTTTATGTTCCAATCAAGCCTCCTTTCATCTTTTCTCATCCAAATTTATCATATCCCTCTATGTCCCTCTCCCTCATATCCTAGTCTAGCTTCCTCTTAAATGCATCTATACTTCACTTCACTGCAGTATCACTTCAACCACTCCCTGTAGTAACAAATTCCACATTCTCACCATTCCAATGGGCCGAATGGTCTCTATGTGCCATAAATGACTCTTTGGTTAAAGAAGTTTATTCCGAGTTCCCTAAGGGATTTCTTCCATTTTTCTTTGATCAACTTGCTTGGATGTCAGTCATGGGGAAGGTTTACAGAAGGAATCTCCGTATAATATGCTTTTCAGTCGGTCTTGCAATGAGCTGAATCACTCCACTCCACATGGACCTCTGCACTTGTACACTGGAATCTACACCATTGAAATTAATGTTACTGCTGGAAACACTCGGCAAGTTAGACAACATCTGTAAAGGGAGAAGCAGAGTTAATATTTTCAAGTTAAGCACCTGAAAACACATTGTAAAAACTAATATAAGTTTCTAGAAAGGAGGAGAGTAACTAAAGTAAACTTTGGTCCTTTAGAGGCAGATACAAGAGAAATTATCATGGAAAATGAGGAAATGGCAGAGACAAGGGGCTAAAATGAGTGAGAAACTTAAAGTAATGAACATTGGCAGAGAAAAAAGTCCCAAAGAAACTTAGGGGACTAAAAGCCAACAAATCCCGAACATACGGACAGCATTAGCCTGGACCTCTGGCTTACTAGTCCAATGGCCTTACCACTCACAATGCCACCATCTCCCCATACAGAGATAGGGAGGGGTGAGGCCATGGAGAGATTTGAAAACAAGGATGAGAATTTTAAAATCAAGCCTTGGCTTGACCGGGAGCCAATGTAGGTCAGTGAGTGCAGGACTGACAGACAAATGGGACTTGGTGTGAGTTAAGACATAGGCAGCAAAGTTTTGGATGACCTCAAGTTTGTGCGGGGAGGGGGTGGGGGCGGTAGAATGTGGGAGACCAGCCATGATTGCATTGGAATAGTCAAGTCTGCAGGTAGCAAAAGCACAAATTAAGGTTTCAGTAACAGATGAGCTGAAACAGGAGCAAAGTTGGGTGAAGTTACAGAGGTGGAAATGGGTGGTCTCAGTGATGGGAGCTCATATTGGGGTCAAATGTGAGACCAAGGTTGTGAACAGCCTGTTTTAATCCTAGACTGTTGAAGGAAAAACCCATAGAGAGTATTGGATGTTTATTCGATGTGTACATTCAAGACAGAAATCAGAGACTTTTGGTTGCCAAGGAAATTATAGCATATGGAGGTAGGATGGGTAAATTGAGTTGAGGTAGATCAGCCAGGATCTTATTGAATGGTATAGCAGGCTTGAAGTGCCGAATGGTCTACTCCTGCTACTATTTCTTATGTTCACCCAGCTGCACAACAATGGAGAGGCACAGGAGGAAGGTGGTGTGATCAACCATGCCAAAGGCTGAAGGCAGTTGGGTGATCATTAGTTTGGTGGGAATAGGATTGAAGCAGCAGGAGGTAGATCTCAAGGATAAGTTAAGCTCAGAGAGGGCGTGAGGGGAGATAGGAGAGAAACTGGAGAAAGATGCAAAAATCTTAGAAAAATCATAGTAATATCAGACAATGTTAACATGATTTTTGTTCAGTAACTGTCATTTGCAAGGAATATGCTAGTAGTTTCTTGGCTCACACACCTCACATTTGTATCTGTTCAGGTATTGGCAATTTAATTGAGTCAGTTTCACTGAGGATGGAGAGTGGTGTAGCAGTGCTTTGAGGCAATAAAATTGACTAGTTCACTGTACAATGCACTGTCACTGTATTTACTTATCAACACATTATAGCTTTCAGTTCTTGTACAGTAAGATCCTCTTAAACATTAGCTGTCTGACCAGCCTGTAGACATAATTAAATGTAACATTTAGATGTGCCAGGTTTTGTGACCACACCAGGACTGTAATTTACTGCAATGTGAACAATCTACTGTAATTCAGCAAAGCAGTAAAAACCAAAGCAGGCTGGCACTATTTTGTGGATTTGATTGTGTAAAACTATTTATCTTCTCATAGTCGTTTGCTGTTCAGAACAAAAAGACATTAGGGAAAAAAAGACGTCAGGACATTCGCAAGAATACCAAATGTAAAGGGAACAACAATTTACACTTCATGAGAAGACAATGCTGATTGGTTGGCAAGTGGACTCTGATTGGTAGAGGCACTGCCATAGAGAATGCACCAGCTATCTGATGACTGACAGTTAACTGCAAGCTTTGTTTAAATTCAAACCCAGGCAGGTTGACTCTAATTGGTCATGGCATTGCCCTGGGCAATGAACCAGCGAATGGCAGTTGCCTATTTTGTTCAGTTTAAACATACACAATGTGTGTACATGTTCTTTCTGTCTGCAAAGAACAGGACTCTGTCATAATATATGTAGCTTCTGGCACGTGTAAGTGAGCCACACCACGAGCCTGACTGATAATGTTAAATTGGTTGTCAGTGTAATTCTTAGCGCACTCAGGATTGTTTTAAAAATGTTGTCCAATCAGAGAATCGCATCTAATGTTGGACATTGTGTTTGAATTTTGCAAGGACGGGCTGGTTGGGGATGGTCAGTACCTTTCCCACTGCAAACAGCCGAAGGGACTCTCTGTTTGATACGATTTGCCAGTCTTTGGGACATACGGCTTACTTACCTAGCATCACACTGGCACTGAAATTTATATACCACATCACTCATTTGTGTGATAGGCAGAACATCTTTTTGGTTTGACTGCAGCATCCTGTTAGTGGCGAATATCGTTTGTGTTGCTATAGCGTAGTAGCAGCGTGAAACAGCTAACTTCACCTGTTGCTCATATTTTTGAGATACCTTGCCCTTCCAGGGTAATCAGAGGTAGACTGGGCACTTTTCAGGGCTGAAAGTGACAGCCTTAGGCCTGTTCATGAGTTTGTGCGAAATGGTCTGATCAGGGTAGCCATTATCCTGCAGGATATCTTTGATGCCCCTATTTCAGCATCAAGCTTACATGGTGAACAAATGCCTCGGGCCCTATTTACAAGGTTGCTGATAAGGCCAATCTTATAACGTGCAAAACTGTAAGAATCCCAATGCGTTTATTGACCAGTGAAGGTAGGTTTGTGGTAGACCGTGGTAGAGAACCCCCTGGCAGATTTCTCAACTGGTAAGTCAAGGAAGGGGAGTTAATTTGACTGCTCCATTTCAAAGGTGAATTTGAGCACAGGATGGAGCCCATTCAGACATGTAAGGAAATTATTACATGCAGCTGTGGATTTAAATATAACAACCGTCTCATCCACATATCGGAAATATGAGGGGGGTAGGAAGTGAGGTGTCATTCCATCAAAGATGAGTTTCTTGTGGAATCCAACAAAGATGTTTGCGAGAGCTGGGCCTAGAGGGGACCTCATGGCAACACCATCTCATTGGGTATACATTGTGTCATTAAAACTGAACTCAACTGTGCAAGTTGTTGAGTTCATAAGCGCAATGAATACTGATTCACACAATGGTGGTGGGTCTAGAACGCCCTGATATAGTGCCGCAGCGCAAATATCTATGGCTTCCTTGAGCAGTACATAGCTGAAGAGGCATGTTGTACCCTTCATATTTGGTATATGTGCGAATGTCCTGATGAGTGCGAGGTGAAAAGCTTCGACAGGTCTCTTTTATCACCAATATTCAAATTTATTAGAGTTTTTGAGGATGTAACTAGTAGGGCAGATAAAAGGAACCAGTAAATGTTGTATTACTTGGATTTCCAAAAGACGTGCAATAAGGCGCCACACAAAAGATTAATTTGCAAGATAAGGACCCGTGGAGTTGAGGGTAATTTAGTAGCATGGATAGAGGATTGGTTAATGGACAGGAAGAGGAGAGTAGGGATAAGTGGGACATTTTCAAGTTGACAGTCTGTAACTAGTGGAGTGCCCCAAGCTTCAATGCTAGGGCCTCAGCTATTTACAATCTATATTAATGACTTAGACAAAGGGACCAAGAGTAATGTACCCAAGTTTGCTGACGATGCAAAATTGGATACAAACACAGAGATCCTGGGGTACAGACACAGTGAACCTGGGGTACAGACACAGAGAAACTGGGGTACAGGCACAGTGAACCTGGGGTACAGACACAGAGATCCTGGGGTACAGACACAGATATCCTGGGGTACAGACACAGAGATCCTGGGGTACAGACACAGATATCCTGGGGTACAGACACAGTGAACCTGGGATACAGACACAGAGATTCTGGGGTGCAATCACAGAGATCATGGGGTACAGACACAGTGATACTGGGGTACAGACACAGATATCCTGGAGAACATACACAGTGATCCTGGGGTACAGACACAGTGATTCTGGGGTACAGACACAGAGAACCTGGGGTACAGACACAGATATCCTGGGGTTCAGACACAGTGAACTTGGGATACAGACACAGAGATTCTGGGGTACAATTACAGAGATCCTGGGGCACAAACACAGAGAACCTGGGGTACAGACAAAGTGATCCTGGAGTACAGAGACAGAGAACCTGGGGTACAAACACAGAGATCCTGGGGTACAGACACAGAGAACCTGAGGTACAGACACAGTGATCCTGGGGTACAGACACAGTGATCCTGGGGTACAGTCCCAGATATCCTGGGGGACAGACACAGATATCCTGGGATACAGACACAGATATCCTGGGGTACAGACACAGTTATCCTGGGGTACAGACACAGATATCCTGGGGTACAAACACAGAGAACCTGGGGTACAGACACAGTGATCCTGGAGTACAGACACAGAGAACCTGAGGTACAGACACAGTGATCCTGGGGTACAGACACAGTGATCCTGGGGTACAGTCCCAGATATCCTGGGATACAGACACAGATATCCTGGGGTACAGACACAGATATCCTGGGGTACAAACACAGTGATACTGGGGTACAGACACAGATATCCTGGGGTACAGACACAGAGAAACTGGGATACAGACACAGTGAACCTGGGGTACAGACACAGAGATCCTGGGGTACAGACACAGATATCCTAGGGTACAGACACAGTGAACTTGGGATACAGACACAGAATATTCTGGGGTACAGACACAGTGATTCTGGGGTACAGACACAGATATCCTGGGGTATAGACACAAAGATCCTGGGGTACAGACACAGATATCCTGGGGTACAGGCACAGTGAACCTGGGATACAGACACAGAGATTCTAGGGTACAATCACAGAGATCATGGGGTACAGACACAGAGATCCTGGGGAACATACACAGAGAACCTGGGTTACAGACACAGTGATCCTGGAGTACAGACACAGAGAACCTGAGGTACAGACACAGTGATCCTGGGGTACAGACACAGATATCCTGGGGAACAGACACAGATATCCTGGGGTACAGACACAGAGATCCTGGGGTACAGACACAGTGATCCTGGGGTACAGACACAGTGCTTCTGGGCTACAGACACAGTGATCCTGGGTTACAGACACAGATATCCTGGGGAACATACACAGTGAACCTGGGGTACAGACACAGTGATTCTGGGGTACAGACACAGAGAACCTGGGGTACAGACACAGATACCCTGGGGTTCAGACACAGTGAACCTGGGATACAGACACAGAGATTCTGGGGTACAATTACAGAGATCCTGGGGTACAGACACAGAGATCCTGGGGTACAAACACAGAGAACCTGGGGTACAGACACAGTGATCCTGGAGTACAGACACAGAGAACCTGAGGTACAGACACAGTGATCCTGGGGTACAGACACAGTGATCCTGGGGTACAGACACAGATATCCTGGGCACAGACACAGTTATCCTAGGGTACAGACACAGATATACTGGGGTACAGACACAGGTATCCTGGGGTACAGACACAGTGATACTGGGGTACAGACACAGATATCCTGGGGTACAGACACAGTGATCCTGGGTTACAGACACAGAGAAACTGGGATACAGACACAGAATATACTGGGGTACAGACACAGAGAACCTGGGGTACAGACACAGATATCCTGGGGTTCAGACACAGTGAACCTGGGATACAGACACAGCGATTGTGGGGTACTATTACAGAGATCCTGGGGTACAGACACAGAGATCCTGGGGTACTAACACAGAGAACCTGGGGTACAGACACAGATATCCTGGGGAACAGACACAGATATCCTGGGATACCGACACAGTGATCCTGGGGTACAGACAGAGATATCCTGGGGTACAGACACAAATATCCTGGGGAACATACACAGTGATCCTGGGGTACAGACACAGTGATCCTGGGGTACAGACACAGTGATTCTGGGGTACAGACACAGAGAACCTGGGGTACAGACACAGATATCCTGGGGTTCAGACACAGTGAACCTGGGATACAGACACAGAGATTCTGGGGTACAATTACAGAGATCCTGGGGTACAGACACAGATATCCTGGGGTACAGACACAGATATCCTGGGGAACAGACACAGATATCCTGGGGTACAGACACAGAGATCCTGGGGTACAGACACAGTGATCCTGGGGTACAGACACAGTGATTCTGGGCTACAGACACAGTGATCCTGGGTTACAGACACAGATATCCTGGGGAACATACACAGTGAACCTGGGGTACAGACACAGTGATTCTGGGGTACAGACACAGAGAACCTGGGGTATAGACACAGATACCCTGGGGTTCAGACACAGTGAACCTGGGATACAGACACAGAGATTCTGGGGTACAATTACAGAGATCCTGGGGTACAGACACAGAGATACTGGGGTACAAACACAGAGAACCTGGGGTACAGACACAGTGGTCCTGGAGTACAGACACAGAGAACCTGAGGTACAGACACAGTGATCCTGGGGTACAGACACAGTGATCCTGGGGTACAGACACAGATATCCTGGGGCACAGACACAGTTATCCTGGGGTACAGACACAGATATACTGGGGTACAGACACAGTGACCCTGGGGTACAGACACAGTGATTCTGGGTTACAGACACAGATATCCTGGGATACAGACACAGAGAAACTGGGATACAGACACAGTGTACCTGGGATACAGACACAGAGATTCTGGGGTTCAATTACAGAGATCCTGGCGTACAGACACAGAGATCCTGGGGTACAAACACAGAGAACCTGGGGTACAGACACAGATATCCTGGGGTTCAGACACAGTGAACCTGGGATACAGACACAGAGATTCTGGGGTTCAATTACAGAGATCCTGGGGTACAGACACAGAGATCCTGGGGTACAAAAACAGAGAACCTGGGGTACAGACACAGTGATCCTGGAGTACAGACACAGAGAACCTGAGGTACAGACACAGTGATCCTGGGGTACAGACACAGAGATCCTGGGGTACAGACACAGATATCCTGGGGAACAGACACAGATATCCTGGGATACAGACACAGTGATCCTAGGGTACAGACACAGATATCCTGAGGTACAGACACAAATATCCTGGGGAACATACACAGTGACCCTGGGGTACAGACACAGTGATTCTGGGGTACAGACACAGAGAACCTGGGGTATAGACACAGATACCCTGGGGTTCAGACACAGTGAACCTGGGATACAGACACAGAGATTCTGGGGTACAATTACAGAGATCCTGGGGTACAGACACAGAGATACTGGGGTACAAACACAGAGAACCTGGGGTACAGACACAGTGGTCCTGGAGTACAGACACAGAGAACCTGAGGTACAGACACAGTGATCCTGGGGTACAGACACAGTGATCCTGGGGTACAGACACAGATATCCTGGGGCACAGACACAGTTATCCTGGGGTACAGACACAGATATACTGGGGTACAGACACAGTGACCCTGGGGTACAGACACAGTGATTCTGGGTTACAGACACAGATATCCTGGGATACAGACACAGAGAAACTGGGATACAGACACAGTGTACCTGGGATACAGACACAGAGATTCTGGGGTTCAATTACAGAGATCCTGGCGTACAGACACAGAGATCCTGGGGTACAAACACAGAGAACCTGGGGTACAGACACAGATATCCTGGGGTTCAGACACAGTGAACCTGGGATACAGACACAGAGATTCTGGGGTTCAATTACAGAGATCCTGGGGTACAGACACAGAGATCCTGGGGTACAAAAACAGAGAACCTGGGGTACAGACACAGTGATCCTGGAGTACAGACACAGAGAACCTGAGGTACAGACACAGTGATCCTGGGGTACAGACACAGAGATCCTGGGGTACAGACACAGATATCCTGGGGAACAGACACAGATATCCTGGGATACAGACACAGTGATCCTAGGGTACAGACACAGATATCCTGAGGTACAGACACAAATATCCTGGGGAACATACACAGTGACCCTGGGGTACAGACACAGTGATTTTGGGTTACAGACACAGATATCCTGCGGAACATACACAGTGATCCTGGGGTACAGACACAGTGATTCTGGGGTACAAACACAGAGAACCTGGGGTACAGACACAGATATCCTGGGGTTCAGACACAGTGAACCTGGGATACAGACACAGCGATTGTGGGGTACAATTACAGAGATCCTGGGGTACCGACACAGAGATCCTGGGGTACTAACACAGAGAACCTGGGGTACAGACACAGATATCCTGGGGAACAGACACAGGTATCCTGGGATACAGACACAGTGATCCTGGGGTACAGACACAGATATCCTGGGGTACAGACACAAATATCCTGGGGAACATACACAGTGATCCTGGGGTACAGACACAGTGATCCTGGGGTACAGACACAGTGATTCTGGGGTACAGACACAGAGAAACTGGGGTACAGACACAGATATCCTGGGGTTCAGACACAGTGAACCTGGGATACAGACACAGAGATTCTGGGGTACAATTACAGAGATCCTGGGGTACAGACACAGAGATCCTGGGGTACAGACACAGTGATTCTGGGGTACAGACACAGATATCCTGGGGTATAGACACAGAGATCCTGGGGTACAGACACAGATATCCTGGGGTACAGGCACAGTGAACCTGGGATACAGACACAGAGATTCTGGGGTACAATCACAGTGATCCTGGGGTACAGACACAGTGATCCTGGGGTACAGACACAGATATCCTGGGGAACAGACACAGATATCCTGGGATACAGACACAGTGATCCTGGGGTACAGACACAGATATCCTGGGGTACAGACACAAATATCCTGGGGAACATACACAGTGATCCTGGGGTACAGACACAGTGATTCTGGGGTGCAGACACAGAGAACCTGGGGTACAGACATAGATATCCTGGGGTTCAGACACAGTGATCCTGAGGTACATACACAGAGATCCTGGATTCCAGGCACAGTGATTTTGGGGTACAGGCACAGTGATCCTGGGGAACAGACACAGATATCCTTGGGTACAGACACAGTGATCCTGAGGTACAGACACAGATATCCTGGGGTACAGACACAGTGATCCTGGGGTACAGACACATATATCCTGGGGTACAGACACAGATATCCTGGAGTACAGACACAGTGATCCTGGGGTACAGACACAGTGATCCTGGGGTACAGACACAGATATCCTGGGGTACAGACACAGTGATCCTGGGTACAGACACAGATATCTTGAGCTACAGATGCAGATATCCTGGGGAACAGACACAATGATTCTGGGGTACAGGCACAGTGATCCTGGGGTACAGACACAGAGATCCTCGGGTACAGACAGAGTGATCCTGGGATACAGACACAGTGATCCTGGGGTACAGTCACAGATATCCTGGGGTGCAGACACAGATATCCTGGGGTACAGACACAGTTATGCTGGGGTACAGTCACAGTGATCCTGGAGTACAGGCACAGTGATCCTGGGGTACAGACACAGTGATTCTGGGGTACAGGCACAGTGATCCTGGGCTACAGACACAGTGATCCTGGGGTACAGACACAGAGATCCTGGGGTACAGACACAGATATCCTGGGGTACAGACACAGTGATCCTGGGGTACAGACACAGATATCCTGGGGTACAGAGACAGATATCATGTGGTACAGACACAGATATCCTGGGGTACAGACACAGTGATTCTGGGGTACAGCCGCAGTGATCCTGGGGTACAGACACCGATGTCCTGGGATACAGGCACAGTAATCCTGGGGTACAGACACAGATATCCTGGGGTACAGACACAGTGATCCTGGGGTACAGACACAGTGATCCTGGGGTACAGTCACAGTGATCCTGGGGTACAGACACAGATATCCTGGGGTACAGACACAGTGATCCTGGGGTACAGACACAGAGATCCTGGGGTACAGACACTGTGATCCTGGGGTACAGACACAGTGATCCTGGGGTACAGGCACAGATATCCTGGGGTACAGACACAGTGATCCTAGGGTACAGTCACAGTGATCCTGGGGTACAGACACATATATCCTGGGGTACAGACACAGATATCCTGGGGTACAGACACAGTGATCCTGGGGTACAGACACAGAGATCCTGGGGTACAGACACAGTGATCCTGGGGTACAGACACAGTGATCCTGGGTACAGACACAGATATCCTGGGCTACAGACACAGATATCCTGGGGCACAGACACAGTTATCCTAGGGTAAAGACACAGATATACTGGGGTACAGACACAGTTATCCTGGGGTACAGACACAGTGATACTGGGGTACAGACACAGATATCCTGGGGTAGAGACACAGTGATCCTGGGTTACAGACACAGATATCCTGGGATACAGACACAGAGAAACTGGGATACAGACACAGTGTACCTGGGGTACAGACACAGAGATCCTGGGGTACAGACACAGATATCCTGGGGTACAGACACAGTGAACTTGGGATACAGACACAGAATATACTGGGGTACCGACACAGTGATTCTGGGGTACAGACACAGATATCCTGGGGTACAGACACAGAGATCCTGGGGTACAGACACAGATATCCTGGGGAACAGACACAGATATCCTGGGGTACAGACACAGAGATCCTGGGGTACAGACACAGTGATCCTGGGGTACAGACACAGTGATTCTGGGCTACAGACACAGTGATCCTGGGTTACAGACACAGATATCCTGGGGAACATACACAGTGATCCTGGGGTACAGACACAGTGATTCTGGGGTACAGACACAGAGAACCTGGGGTACAGACACAGATATCCTGGGGTTCAGACACAGTGAACCTGGGATACAGACACAGAGATTCTGGGGTTCAATTACAGAGATCCTGGGGTACAGACACAGAGATCCTGGGGTACAAACACAGAGAACCTGGGGTACAGACACAGTGATCCTGGAGTACAGACACAGAGAACCTGAGGTACAGACACAGTGATCCTGGGGTACAGACACAGTGATCCTGGGGTACAGACACAGATATCCTGGGGAACAGACACAGATATCCTGGGATACAGACACAGTGATCCTAGGGTACAGACACAGATATCCTGAGGTACAGACACAAATATCCTGGGGAACATACACAGTGACCCTGGGGTACAGACACAGTGATCCTGGGTTACAGACACAGATATCCTGGGGAACATACACAGTGATCCTGGGGTACAGACACAGTGATTCTGGGGTACAGACACAGAGAACCTGGGGTACAGACACAGATATCCTGGGGTTCAGACACAGTGAACCTGGGATACAGACACAGCGATTGTGGGGTACAATTACAGAGATCCTGGGATACAGACACAGAGATCCTGGGGTACTAACACAGAGAACCTGGGGTACAGACACAGATATCCTGGGGAACAGACACAGATAACCTGGGATACAGACACAGTGATCCTGGGGTACAGACAGAGATATCCTGGGGTACAGACACAAATATCCTGGGGAACATACACAGTGATCCTGGGGTACAGACACAGTGATCCTGGGGTAGAGACACAGTGATTCTGGGGTACAGACACAGAGAACCTGGGGTACAGACACAGATATCCTGGGGTTCAGACACAGTGAACCTGGGATACAGACACAGAGATTCTGGGGTACAATTACAGAGATCCTGGGGTACAGACACAGAGATCCTGGGGTACAGACACAGATATCCTGGGGAACAGACACAGATATCCTGGGGTACAGACACAGAGATCCTGGGGTACAGACACAGTGATCCTGGGGTACAGACACAGTGATTCTGGGCTACAGACACAGATATCCTGGGGAACAGACACAGATATCCTGGGATACAGACACAGTGATCCTAGGGTACAGACACAGATATCCTGAGGTACAGACACAAATATCCTGGGGAACATACACAGTGACCCTGGGGTACAGACACAGTGATTTTGGGTTACAGACACAGATATCCTGCGGAACATACACAGTGATCCTGGGGTACAGACACAGTGATTCTGGGGTACAGACACAGAGAACCTGGGGTACAGACACAGATATCCTGGGGTTCAGACACAGTGAACCTGGGATACAGACACAGCGATTGTGGGGTACAATTACAGAGATCCTGGGGTACCGACACAGAGATCCTGGGGTACTAACACAGAGAACCTGGGGTACAGACACAGATATCCTGGGGAACAGACACAGATATCCTGGGATACAGACACAGTGATCCTGGGGTACAGACACAGATATCCTGGGGTACAGACACAAATATCCTGGGGAACATACACAGTGATCCTGGGGTACAGACACAGTGATCCTGGGGTACAGACACAGTGATTCTGGGGTACAGACACAGAGAAACTGGGGTACATACACAGATGTCCTGGGGTTCAGACACAGTGAACCTGGGATACAGACACAGAGATTCTGGGGTACAATTACAGAGATCCTGGGGTACAGACACAGAGATCCTGGGGTACAGACACAGTGATTCTGGCGTACAGACACAGATATCCTGGGGTATAGACACAGAGATCCTGGGGTACAAACACAGATATCCTGGGGTACAGGCACAGTGAACCTGGGATACAGACACAGAGATTCTGGGGTACAATCACAGTGATCCTGGGGTACAGACACAGTGATCCTGGGGTACAGACACAGATATCCTGGGGAACAGACACAGATATCCTGGGATACAGACACAGTGATCCTGGGGTACAGACACAGATATCCTGGGGTACAGACACAAATATCCTGGGGAACATACACAGTGATCCTGGGGTACAGACACAGTGATTCTGGGGTGCAGACACAGAGAACCTGGGGTACAGACATAGATATCCTGGGGTTCAGACACAGTGATCCTGAGGTACATACACAGAGATCCTGGATTCCAGGCACAGTGATTCTGGGGTACAGGCACAGTGATCCTGGGGAACAGACACAGATATCCTTGGGTACAGACACAGTGATCCTGAGGTACAGACACAGATATCCTGGGGTACAGACACAGTGATCCTGGGGTACAGACACATATATCCTGGGGTACAGACACAGATATCCTGGAGTACAGACACAGTGATCCTGGGGTACAGACACAGTGATCCTGGGGTACAGACACAGATATCCTGGGGTACAGACACAGTGATCCTGGGTACAGACACAGATATCTTGAGCTACAGATGCAGATATCCTGGGGAACAGACACAATGATTCTGGGGTACAGGCACAGTGATCCTGGGGTACAGACACAGATATCCTGGGGTACAGACACAGTGATCCGGGGGTACAGTCACAAATATCCTGGGGTGCAGACACAGATATCCTGGGGTACAGACACAGTGATCCTGGGGTACAGACACAGTTATGCTGGGGTACAGACATAGTGATTCTGGGCTACAGACACAGTGATCCTGGGGTACAGACACAGAGATCCTGGGGTACAGACACAGATATCAATGGTACAGACACAGATATCCTGGGGTACAGAGACAGATATCATGGGCTACAGACACAGATATCCTGGGGTACAGACACAGTGATTCTGGGGTACAGTCACAGTGATCCTGGGGTACAGACACAGATATCCTGGGGTACAGGCACAGTGATCCTGGGGTACAGACACAGAGATCCTCGGGTACAGACACAGTGATCCTGGGATACAGACACAGTGATCCTGGGGTACAGTCACAGATATCCTGGGGTGCAGACACAGATATCCTGCGGTACAGACACAGTGATCCTGGAGTACAGTCACAGTGATCCTGGGGTACAGGCACAGTGATCCTGGGGTACAGACACAGTGATTCTGGGGTACAGGCACAGTGATCCTGGGCTACAGACACAGTGATCCTGGGGTACAGACACAGAGATCCTGGGGTACAGACACAGATATCCTGGTGTACAGACACAGTGATCCTGGGGTACAGACACAGATATCCTGGGGTACAGAGACAGATATCATGCGGTACAGACACAGATATCCTGGGGTACAGACACAGTGATTCTGGGGTACAGCCGCAGTGATCCTGGGGTACAGACACCGATATCCTGGGATACAGGCACAGTGATCCTGGGGTACAGACACAGATATCCTGGGGTACAGACACAGTGATCCTGGGGTACAGACACAGTGATCCTGGGGTACAGTCACAGTGATCCTGGGGTACAGACACAGATATCCTGGCGTACAGACACTGTGATCCTGGGGTACAGACACAGTGATCCTGGGGTACAGGCACAGATATCCTGGGGTACAGACACAGTGATCCTGGGGTACAGACACAGTGATCCTAGGGTACAGTCACAGTGATCCTGGGGTACAGACACATATATCCTGGGGTACAGACACACATATCCTGGGGTACAGACACAGTGATCCTGGGGTACAGACACAGAGATCCTGGGGTACAGACACAGTGATCCTGGGGTACAGACACAGTGATCCTGGGTACAGACACAGATATCCTGGGGTACAGACACAGATATCCTGGGGTACAGACACAGTGATTCTGGGGTACAGTCACATATATCCTGGGGTACAGACACAGTGATCCTGGGGTACAGACACAGTGATCCTGGGGTACAGACACAGTGATCCAGGGGTACAGACACAGTTTTCCTGGGGTACGGACGCAGTGATTCTGGGCTGCAGACACAGTGATCCTGGGGTATAGACACCGAGATCTTGGGGTACAGACACAGATATCCTGGAGTACAGACACAGTCATCCTGGGGTACAGACGCAGAAATCCTGGGGTACAGAGACAGATATCCTGGGGTACAGACACAGTCATCCTGGGGTACAGACACAGTGATCCTGGGGTACAGACACAGATATCCTGGGGTACAGACACAGTCATCCTGGGGTACAGACACAGTGATCCTGGGGTTCAGAGACAGATATCATGGGGTACAGATGCAGATATCCTGGGGTACAGACACAGTGATCCTGAGGTACAGACACAGATATCCTGGGGTACAGACACAGTGATCCTGGGGTACAGTCACAGTGATGCTGAGGTACAGACACAGATATCCTGGGGTACAGGCACAGATATCCTGGGGTACAGGCACAGTGATCCTGGGGTACAGACACAGTGATCCTGGGGTACAGACACAGTGATCCTGGGGTACAGACACATATATCCTGGGGTACAGACACAGATATCCTGGGGTACAGGCACAGCGATCCTGGGGTACAGACACAGATATCCGGGGGTACAGACACAGATATCCTGGGGTACAGACACAGATATCCTGGGGTTCAGAGACAGATATCATGGGGTACAGACACAGATATCCTGGGGTACAGACAGAGTGATCCTGAGGTACAGGCACAGATATCCTGGGGTACAGACACAGTGATCCTAGGGTACAGAGACAGATATCCTGGGGTACAGACACAGATATCCTGGGGTAAAGGCACAGTGATCTGGGGTACAGACACAGTTATCCTGGGGTACAAACACAGTGATCCTGGGGTACAGACACAGTGATCCTGGTGTTCAGAGACAGATATCATGGGGTACAGACACAGATATCCTGGGGTACAGACACAGTGATCCTGCGGTACAGACACAGTGATCCTCGGGTACAGACAGAGATATCCTGCGGTACAGACACTGTGATCCTGGGGTACAGACACAGTGATCCTGGGGTACAGACACAGATATCCTGCGGTACAGACACTGTGATCCTGGGGTATAGACACAGTGATCCTGGGTGTAAGAATCCTAGTAAATCCCTATATTAATATTTGCTCAAATACTCTGTACACATCTTTACTTTCTTTTAATGCTAGGAGTGTAAATGTGTTACTTGCCCTCTCTGTGTATGTCTACATGTGCCTATTTTGGGTGGGGGGGGCAACTTTAGTCATGATTTTGTTTTGAACTCATTGAAACTTTAAATTTTCCCCAAGACCTGGGAAAATCACTAAGATTTTTTTACATTTTCAATTCATAACCCATTACGGGAATCAATATTTCTAAGTCACACAAAAGAATGAGTATGATTGTTGAGTCAATTTATTTCAATTTAAGATTGTGCCCACTCACTTACCCCATCTATATCCATTTGTCACCTCCTTAGGTCTTCTTCACAATTTACTTTCCTACCTGTCTTTGTGTCATCAGTAACTTCGGCAACCATACCTCCTGTCCCTTCATCCATATCATTTATATAAATTGTAAAAAGTTGAGGTCCCAGCACTGATCCCTGTGGCACAGCACTCATTACATCTTGCCAACCAGAAGAAGACTCATTCATGCCAACTCTGTTTCCTGTTAGCTAGCCAATCTTCTACCAATGCAAATATGTTACCCCCTACACAGTGAGCTTTTATTTTCTGCAATAACCTTTGATGTGGCACTTTATCAAATGCCTTCTGGAAATCAAAGTACAGCACATCCACCTTTATCCCCCTTTATCCACAGCAGATGTTAATTCTTCAAAGAACTCCGATAAATTAGTTAAACACGACTCCCCTTGCATAAAACCATGTTGATTTTGCCTGATTGCTTTGAATTTCTTCAAGTGCCCTGTTATAACATCTTTAATAATAGCTTCTAACATTTTCCCTATGACAGATGTTAAGCTAACTGGCCTGTAGTTTCCTGCCTTCTGTCTGCCTCCCTTTCTGAATAAAGAAGTTACATTTGCTATTTTCTAATCTGATGGAACCTTCCCCGAATCTGGGGTATTTTGGAAAATTAATATCAATGCATCAACTATCTCACCAGCCACTTCTTTTAAGACCTGAGGATGAAGCCCGTCAGGACCCAGGGACTTGTCAGCCTGAAGCTCCAACGATTTGCACAGTAGGGAAATCTCTCCACTGGTTGGAGTCATACCTAGCACAAAGGAAGATGGTTGTGGTTATTGGAGGTCAATCATCTCAGCTCCAGGACATTACTGCAGGAGTTCCTCAGGATAGTGTCCTAGGCACAACAATCTTTAACTGCTTCATCAATGACCTTCCTTCCATCATAAGGTCAGAAGTGGGGATGTTCGCTGATGATTGCACAATGTACAGCACCATTCGTAACTCCTCAGACACTGAAGCAGTCCATGTCCAAATGCAGCAAGACCTGGACAATATCCAGACTTGGGCTGACAAGTGGCAACGTAACACTCATACCACACAAGCGCCAGGCAATGACCATCTCCAACAAGAGAGAATCTAACCATTATCCCTTGACATTCAATGGCATTACCATCGCTGAATCCTACACCATCAACATCCTGAGGGTTACCATTGACCAGAAACTGAATTGGACCAGCCATATAAATACTGTGGCTACAAGAGCAGGTCAGAGGCCGGGAATCCTGCAGAGAGTAACTCACCTCCCCAAAGCCTGTCCACCATCTACAAGGCACAAATCAGGAGTGTGATGGAATACTCCCCACTTGCTTGGATGAGTGTAGCTCCAACAATACTCAAGAAGCTCAATACCATCCAGGACAAGGCTGTCCACTTGATTGGCACCACATCCACAAACACTCACTCCCTCCACCACTGATGTAGCAGTGTGTGTACTATCTACAAGATGCACTGCGGGAACTCACTAGGCTCCTTAGACAGCACCTTCCAAACCCATGACTATTACCATCTAGAAGGACAAGGGCAGCAGACACATGGGAACATCGCCACCTGGAAGTTGCCCTCCAAGCCACTCACCATCCTGACTTGGAAATATATCACTGTTCCTTGTGTGCAGCCCCTCCTGGATTACGCATGTGTAGCCCCCTCCCGGACTGCGTGTGTGCAGCCTGCTCCCGGACTGCGTGTGTGCAGCCCCCTCCCGGACTGCGTGTGTGCAGCCCCCTCCCAGACTGCGTGTGTGATTAAGAAGGCAAATGGAATGTTGCTGTTTATTGTAAGGAGGGTCAGTACTGAGGGAGTGCTGTACTGTCAGAGGGTCAATATTGAGGGAGTGCTGCACTGTCAGAGGGTCAATATTGAGGGAGTGCTGCACTGTCGGAGGGTCAGTACTGAGGGAGCACTGCACTGTCGGAGGGTCAGTATTGAGGGAGTGCTGCACTGTCAGAGGGTCAGTATTGAGGGAGTGCTGCACTGTCGGAGGGTCAGTACTGAGGGAGTGTTGCACTGTCGGAGGGTCAGTACTGAGGGAGTGCAGTACTGTCGGAGGGTCAGTACTGAGGGAGTGCTGCACTGTCAGAGGGTCAGTACTGGGGGAGTGCTGTACTGTCAGAGGGTCAATATTGAGGGAGTGCTGCACTGTCAGAGGGTCAGTACTGAGGGAGCACTGCACTGTCGGAGGGTCAGTATTGAGGGAGTGCTGCACTGTCAGAGGGTCAGTATTGAGGGAGGGCTGCACTGTCGGAGGGTCAGTATTGA
This sequence comes from Cetorhinus maximus, assembly GCF_964194155.1. Lineage (NCBI taxonomy): Eukaryota > Metazoa > Chordata > Chondrichthyes > Lamniformes > Cetorhinidae > Cetorhinus > Cetorhinus maximus. Next base: position 395,975 of record NW_027596252.1, on the reverse strand, counting down.
GGGAGTGCTGCACTGTCAGAGGGTCAGTACTGAGGGAGTGCTGCACTGTCAGAGGGTCAGTACTGAGGGAGTGCTGCACTGTCAGAGGGTCAGTACTGAGGGAGTGCTGCACTGTCAGAGGGTCAGTACTGAGGGAGTGCTGCACTGTCAGAGGGTCAGTACTGAGGGAGTGCTGCACTGTCAGAGGGTCAGTACTGAGGGAGTGCTGCACTGTCGGAGGGTCAGTACTGAGGGAGTGCTGCACTGTCGGAGGGTCAGTACTGAGGGAGTGCTGCACTGTCGGAGGGTCAGTACTGAGGGACTGCTGCACTGTCGGAGGGTCAGTACTGAGGGAGTGCTGCACTGTCAGAGGGTCAGTACTGAGGGACTGCTGCACTGTCAGAGGGTCAGTACTGAGGGAGTGCCGCACTGTCGGAGGGTCAGTACTGAGGGAGTGCTGCTCCCTAGGTGGTGACATCCTTCAGATGAGACATTAAATTGCCTGCTCTCACTGTTGGATATAAACGATCGCACAGACATTATTTTGCAGAGTAAGGGAGCTGTCCCAGAGTCCTGACAACATTTGTCCCTCAACCAACAATCTCATTGCTTTTGTGAGATCTTGCTGTGCACAAATTGACTGTTGCATTTCCTACATCATAAGAGTGACATCACTTGAAAAAGTGCTTTATTGACTGTAAAGGGCTTTGAGATGTCCTGTGGTTGTGAAGGTTGATACAGAAATGTAGCCCGTTCATTTTGTCTGTGTGTTTGGCTGCAATGTATGTGTTCTTTTTCTCATTGAACTTGGCAAAATGTGGTGATTCAAGAACACTTATGCCTGGATTCATGAGCTTTACAGAGTAATCTGCTGCGTCAAAGCACTAACTGAGACTTAAACCTCTTCAGGGTCACCTTCCTGACAGAGGCAGGAGAGGCTGGTGAATTGGAACAGGCGATTGATGCATCTGGAAATTGTTAGGGTTCCTGTTGGTTTAGACCTGATTGCAGGTCTGACAAGCAGTCATTACCCCACATCAGAGTCTCGCCTGGCTGACCCGGGTGAATTCAATTATCGACAAGCAGAATCATACAAGAAGCTTTGGCTGCTGCAGCTCTGCTCCAGGCACTGGAAACATTTCCTCAGCCTCCCTATCGTGCTGTGTATGGTGCCTGGGTCGCCATGTCTCTATGCTCAGCTCAGTCCCGGCCTAGCAGTGAGAAGGCTTCTCTTGACCTTCCAGCTTCTTGTGCTGCACATGGTGAGAACTGCAGTCCTGGCATTGTGCGTGACAGTATGAGAGCATTGGTTAACTTAATGCCCATGACATTCATACATGCATACAAGATTATATAGGATATATGGCCATTCGGCCCAACCAGTCCATGCGGGCGTTATTGTTCCACTCAAGCCACCTCCCACCTTTTCTTATCTAAATCGACCATCGTATCCCTCTATTCCCTTTTCCTTCAAACTTGTCTTTATTTAGCCCCATATTATGGGTTATATTTAATACCAATTACAATCCTGCACATAGTTTAGGAATAATATTATCTTCTGTGATTCCTCAATCACCTCTAGCCTCTTTGGTCTCATGATAACCCAGTGCTCGAATTTCCCTCCGTTCCCCTGAACTTCAAATACCCATTTCACACTCTCGCTGATGAAAACACCATCTTCCATTTTATCTTTGAAGGGCTTAAAGTGTGACCTCTCTTAATACTCCCTCCAACAGCCCAACATAGGCCAGCTGTCCTTTAAACAATCTCATCTTCTCTCTACTTTTGATTCAGCCTTGGTGAAGCCCTGTTCTGTAACTCATGGAGCCGCAGGCATTCAGCCATGGCCCATTCACCAAAAATTAAACTAGACCAGCCACAGAATGACTGTGGTGACTTGAACAGCTATTTAAAAAAAACTATTTTTTAAAACAACTTGTCCTGTCGTATTCCAAGGTTTGTGCACTTTCCACTCCCTGGTCATTCTGTTCCTACACTTCGTTAATAAAACCTCTCTTCTTTCTTCTTTCCAAAATACATCGTTGGCTGTGAATCACTTTGGGATGTTGTGAGGCTGTGGAAGGCACTATATCAACACAGGAATTTTCTCTTTTACAGTTGATTTAAAGTTGTAGATTTTGCTCGAAAGATTAAATTGGGATTCATATTCAAAATGATCTATTTTACTGCAGAAACAACTATTTCTGGGAGTCAGTGAATTAATTCCCTACAGGAGCCTGTCCACTATCTACAAGGCACAAGTCAGGAGTGTAATGGAATACTCTCCACTTGCCTGGATGAATGCAGCTCCAATAACATTCAAGAAGCTCACCATTGTCCAGGACAAAGCAGCCCCGCTTGATTGGCACCCCATCCACAAATGTTCACTCCCTCCAACACCGATGCACAGTAGCAGCAGTGTGTGTACCATCTACAAGATGCACTGCAGGAATTTATCAGGGCTCCTTCAACAGCACCTTCCAAACCCACGACCACTACCATCTAGAAGGACAAGGGCAGCAGATAGATGGGAACACCACCACCTGGAAGTTCCCCTCCAAGTCACTCACCATCCTGACTTGGAAATATATCACCGTTCCTTCACTGTCGCTGGAACTCGCTCCCTAACAGCACTGAGGGTGTACCTACACATGGACTGCAGCGGTTCAAGAAGGCAGCTCACCACCACCTTCTCGAGGGCAACTAAGGATGGGCAATAAATGCTGGCCCAGCCAGCGAAGCCCACATCCCATGAATGAATAAATAAAAAGTGGCAGTCACACCTCATGAACGAGTAAAAGAAAAACTGGGTACCTCTATTACCTCCGACTCAGAGGGTCGTGAGTTCAAGTCCCAATCCAAAGACTTGGACACAAAATCCAGGCTGACACTTCAGTGCAGTACTGAGGAACTGCTGCTCTACCAAAGATGCCATCTTTTGGGTGAAAGATTAAACCAAGGCCTCAGGAGGACGATATTGATCTTGTGGCCATTTGAAGAAGAACAGGGGAATTCTAGCAGTGTCTTGGAACCAGTATTCATCTCTCAACCAAATCAACAGATTATCTGGTTATCAGATTGCTGTTGTGGAAGGTTGCTGTTTGCAAATTGTTTGCAACATTTTCTATATTATAACAATGTGACGAGGTTTCAAAAGTACATAGTTGGCTGTGAAGCCCTTTAGAAAGTTCTGAGGTTGTGAATGAAGCTGCAGAAACACTGGAGCGTCTTAATCTAAATTAAACAGTTTGGGAGGAAAAACAAAGTGAAAATTCTATCTTTAATTCTAATTAAAATACATTTTCCATATTCTATAAACATCCAAAATAAATAAATCAGAAAAAATTGCTGTGATTGGATGAGATGGTTGGAGGGGGTGGGCAATTGGTTGAAACGGGGTAATTGGGTGAGATAGGGGTTGATTCAGGGAGATGGGGTGATTGACGGAGATAGTGTGATGATGATTGAGTGAGATAGTGTGATGATGATTGAGTGAGATAATGTGATGATGATTGAGTGAGATAGTGTGATGATGATTGAGTGAGATAGTGTGATGATGATTGAGTGAGATAGTCTGACGATGATTGAGTGAGATAGTGTGATGATGATTGAGTGAGATAGTCTGATGATGATTGAGTGAGATAGTGTGATGATGATTGAGATAGTGTGATGATGATTGAGTGAGATAGTGTGATGATGATTGAGTGAGATAGTGTGATGATGATTGAGTGAGATAGTGTGATGATTGAGTGAGATAGTGTGATGATGATTGAGTGAGATAGTGTGATGATGATTGAGTGAGATAGTGTGATGATGATTGAGTGAGATAGTGTGATGATGATTGAGTGAGATAGTGTGATGATGATTGAGTGAGATAGTGTGATGATGATTGAGTGAGATAGTGTGATGATGATTGAGTGAGATAGTTTGATGATGATTGAGTGAGATAGTGTGATGATGATTGAGTGAGATAGTGTGATGATGATTGAGTGAGATAGTGTGATGATGATTGAGTGAGATAGTGTGATGATGACTGAGTGAGATAGTGTGATGATGATTGAGTGAGATAGTCTGATGATGATTGAGTGAGAAAGTCTGATGATGATTGAGTGAGATAGTGTGATGATGATTGAGATAGTTTGATGATGATTGAGTGGGATAGTGTGATGATGATTGAGTGAGATAGTGTGATGATGATTGAGTGAGATAGTCTGATGATGATTGAGTGAGATAGTTTGAGGATGATTGAGTGAGATAGTGTGATGATGATTGAGTGAGATAGTCTGATGATTGAGTGAGATAGTTTGATGATGATTGAGTTAGATAGTGCGATGATGATTGAGTGAGATAGTGTGATGATGATTGAGTGAGATAGTGTGATGATGATTGAGTGAGATAGTTTGATGATGATTGAGTGAGATAGTTTGATTATGATTGAGTGAGAGTGATGATGATTGAGATAGTTTGATGATGATTGAGTGAGATAGTGTGATGATGATTGAGTGAGATAATGTGATGATGATTGAGTGAGATAGTGTGATGATGATTGAGTGAGATAGTGTGATGATGATTGAGATAGTGTGATGATGATTGAGTGAGATAGTGTGATGATGATTGAGTGAGATAGTGTGATGATGATTGAGTGAGATAGTTTGATGATGATTGAGTGAGATAGTTTGATTATGATTGAGTGAGATAGAGTGGTGATGATTGAGATAGTTTGATGATGATTGAGTGAGATAGTGTGATGATGATTGAGATAGTGTGATGATGATTGAGTGAGATAGTGTGATGATGATTGAGTGAGATAGTGTGATGATGATTGAGTGAGATAGTGTGATGATGATTGAGTGAGATAGTGTGATGATGATTGAGTGAGATAGTCTGATGATGATTGAGTGAGATAGTGATGATGATGATTGAGTGAGATAGTCTGATGATGATTGAGTGAGATAGTGTGATGATGATTGAGTGAGATAGTTTGATGATGATTGAGTGAGATAGTGTGATGATTGAGTGAGATAGTTTGATGATGATTGAGTGAGATAGTCTGATGATGATTGAGTGAGATAGTTTGAGGATGATTGAGTGAGATAGTGTGATGATGATTGAGTGAGATAGTCTGATGATTGAGTGAGATAGTTTGATGATGATTGAGTGAGATAGTGCGATGATGATTGAGTGAGATAGTGTGATGATGATTGAGTGAGATAGTGTGATGATGATTGAGTGAGATAGTTTGATGATGATTGAGTGAGATAGTTTGATTATGATTGAGTGAGAGTGATGATGATTGAGATAGTTTGATGATGATTGAGTGAGATAGTGTGATGATGATTGAGTGAGATAATGTGATGATGATTGAGTGAGATAGTGTGATGATGATTGAGTGAGATAGTGTGATGATGATTGAGATAGTGTGATGATGATTGAGTGAGATAGTGTGATGATGATTGAGTGAGATAGTGTGATGATGATTGAGTGAGATAGTTTGATGATGATTGAGTGAGATAGTTTGATTATGATTGAGTGAGATAGAGTGGTGATGATTGAGATAGTTTGATGATGATTGAGTGAGATAGTGTGATGATGATTGAGATAGTGTGATGATGATTGAGTGAGATAGTGTGATGATGATTGAGTGAGATAGTGTGATGATGATTGAGTGAGATAGTGTGATGATGATTGAGTGAGATAGTGTGATGATGATTGAGTGAGATAGTCTGATGATGATTGAGTGAGATAGTGATGATGATGATTGAGTGAGATAGTCTGATGATGATTGAGTGAGATAGTGTGATGATGATTGAGTGAGATAGTTTGATGATGATTGAGTGAGATAGTGTGATGATTGAGTGAGATAGTTTGATGATGATTGAGTGAGATAGTGTGATGATTGAGTGAGATAGTTTGATGATGATTGAGTGAGATAGTGTGATGATTAAGTGAGATAGTTTGATGATGATTGAGTGAGATAGTGTGATGATGATTGAGTGAGATAGTGTGATGATTGAGTGAGATAGTTTGATGATGATTGAGTGAGATAGTGTGATGATTGAGTGAGATAGTTTGATGATGATTGAGTGAGATAGTGTGATGATTGAGTGAGATAGTTTGATGATGATTGAGTGAGATAGTGTGATGATTGAGTGAGATAGTTTGATGATGATTGAGTGAGATAGTGTGATGATGATTGCGTGAGATAGTGTGATGATTGAGTGAGATAGTTGGATGATGATTGAGATAGTGTGATGATTGAGTGAGATAGTGTGATGATGATTGAGTGAGATAGTGTGATGATGATTGAGTGAGATAGTGTGATGATTGAGTGAGATAGTTTGATGATGATTGAGTGAGATAGTGTGATGATTGAGTGAGATAGTTTGATGATGATTGAGTGAGATAGTGTGATGATGATTGAGTGAGATAGTTTGATGATGATTGAGATAGTGTGATGATTGAGTGAGATAGTTTGATGATGATTGAGTGAGATAGTGTGATGATTGAGTGAGATAGTGTGATGATTGAGTGAGATAGTTTGATGATGATTGAGTGAGATAGTGTGATGATTGAGTGAGATAGTGTGACGATGATTGAGTGAGATAGTTTGATGATGATTGAGTGAGATAGTGTGATGATTGAGTGAGATAGTGTGATGATTGAGTGAGATAGTTTGATGATGATTGAGTGAGATAGTGTGATGATTGAGTGAGATAGTGTGATGATAATTGAGTGAGATAGTTTGATGATGATTGAGTGAGATAGTTTGATGATGATTGAGTGAGATAGTTTGATGATGATTGAGTGAAATAGTTTGATGATGGTAGAGTGAGATAGTGTGATGATGATTGAGATAATTTGATGATGATTGAGCGAGATAGTTTGATGATGATTGAGTGAGATAGTGTGATGATTGAGTGAGATAGTTTGATGATGATTGAGTGAAATAGTTTGATGATGGTAGAGTGAGATAGTGTGATGATTGAGTGAGATAGTTTGATGATGATTGAGTGAGATAGTTTGCTGATTGATATCGTTAATCTGCATCACTCTAATGACAGCTACATTTGGAGCACAGCAGCAATGATGACCTTATTACATAAGGTCATTAAGAACTTTGCTATGTCGTGAATGTGTCATGAAGCAGCTTATTGGGCAGCAGATGGTGGATGTAAAACAATCTTCAATCAGTCAAGCTTATAAAGATAATGAATTATGAAACAAATCTTCAAGTAGAAGCTGGTAAGGGAGAGATCAACACCGGCGTGTTTTCATGGATGCAGGCTAAGCCTTGTGATTCATCAGCAATACAGGCTTCAGAATAAGTGAGAATGACCTTTACGGAGAATATTCAGCGCAGCAAACTAACATCTCTAGATCTTCCTTCCCAAATTACTCAAATGATCTTTCAATAATAGACTGTGTAATTCTGAACAATTGCTCCATATTCAACTGTTACAGTCAAAGATCCTTCAACCATCTTCACACAATACCATTGCTGTCCCTGTGGTGTAGGTACACCCACAGTGCTGTTTGGGAGGGGGTTCCAGGATTTTGACCCAGTGACACTGAAGGAACAGCGATATATTTCCAAGTCAGGATGGTGAGTGACTTGGAGGGGAACTTCCAGGTGGTGGTGTTCCCATCTATCTGCTGCCCTTGTCCTTCAAGATCCTGCAAACTAGCTGAAGATAAAGAGGAATATTACCTGGTATAGAAACAGGAAAGAGTGGATGGGATATTAATGGGTATGGAGATTAATCAGGAGAGTGGAAATAAACCCCTAAAAACACCCACCCACTGACCCCTTGCTAGGTTGATGTAGGTGTGTTCACCACAAGCAGTGTTGCTTTTGTTTATTTAACTAACTCCCAGATCCTCCCTGGAGCCTGGCAAGGCTTACATCTTTTACCTTGCTCACCTGCCAGGACTGGAAGTTGAGCTAAAACCTAAAATTCTGCGCAGCTATAGGACTTCAGTTTTCAGGAAGGTCCATCATTTCTTTAAAGAACTCCAATAAATTTGTTAGGCAAAATGCTCTCCGTAAATGCAGGCTAACTCCCCCTTACCATTGTATAGTTTCCAGGATCTTTCACCACCCCTTCACTCAGCATTCCTTCTGATATTTTACCCAGAACACTGGCTTTCATTCCTGGGTAGTCCCTATGGCTGGTTAAAGAATTCTATTACATCAGCTGCTTTCCAAACGTTTGGCATAACTTCAGTATTTAATGATTACCCACACAAGCCTGTGAATAAGCCTGAGTTCTGACCATAGGTAATCAGCAAAAGTGACCAGTTAGGGGCAGGGCTGCTTTTCAACAGTTTTAGGTGTAACAGATTGAAATAAACACAAACCATTGCCCAGGTAACATCAATTAAGCTGAATGTTTTCTACCTTGCTCAATAACTGAGCAGATCACCCAATCCTTCCCATAAACATTAGATAAGCTGCCCAGAGGAGATGCAAAGGGAAACTACAGAGCGACCAGCATTCACCAGTGACTGTGTCTGAGTGGAATTGCATGGAATTCTCTCTGCTGACTGTCAATGAATCTGGATGGGAAGTTAGCCATAGTGACCCCAACCCAAGATCACAATTAAAGGGGTTTTCAAATTGAGCTCAAACAATCTTCAGTTATCAATATTCTTTCAGCGGGGCTCTGGGGAGAGCTTAGAATGATAATAATATACCTGAGGCTTTAGACAGGACTGAGTCCAGAGCCTTGCAAACTTCACCTTGAAGATCACAAACACACAAAATAAACTGAGGAAGCAGTGAATGGAGGAAAGCATTTAATAACATTCTGGGAAATAAATAGCAGATACATTCACTTCTCAGGCACACACAGAGAGAGCATGAAAAGCGTCATGATGTTGATAATGGGACTTTTCATCCGTTAGGTCTTAGCTGTATTTTCCAAAAGTCTTCTGTCCGTTGCTCCCTCAGTGACTGCATGGTCTAATCCCACCAAATAGCAGAGCGATATCATTCTACCGTTAACACATCTACTCAGTTCTAGCAGAATGTGACTGTCCTTGGGCTGAGGGAATGCTGTTTTGTAATGGATCTGCATCAGAATACAGGTGGGAATGTGGAAAGCATAAGAAATATTCATGATTGCGAACTTTGTGGGAGTTGTGCTAACATTTGTTAAAACGACTGAAGCTACAAATTGTACAAGTGTGTCAAATAACATCTCCCATCCCCCTCCGCACACTCCTTCCCCATCCCCCCTCCTCCACATGCCCTATTCCCATCTTCCCTCCCCATCCACCCAGTCTCCTCCCCACCTACCCTGCACATCCCGCCCCATTCCCCACCCCCTGCGCCACCCACCCTGTCGCATTCCCTGTCACAAATTCAACATGTTTCTATTCAAATTCAGACAAAGACACCACTGAATCAGTCGTGGTCCATGGGGCTATGAGGAACTTGCCGATCCATGACACTGGCCAGGGAAGGGGTATGGGGTGGTGGTGGGGAGCCTGATTCTCACCACAGGTCCACAAGGCCCAGTTACACTGAGCAAAATCTACTCAACAGCAGGACATGTGTTAAATCAATAGTAGTAACTTACCTTCACTCCTCTCTATGGCTCAGCCCCAGTGAATCCATTCTGGCAGAATAAATTAACTAGCTTTTCAATCCTCTGTAGAGCAAGAGAAAACAAAGTAAAATATTCAAAAAAAAACAAGATAGAAGCAGCCAGGCGTGTGCAGAAATATGCAGCAAGTGCTTTTCCAATTGATAAAGACCAAATGCACAGTCACAGCTCTGGGATGCTCACATCCCATTAAAGAATTCATTTTAAAAAAACTGAACACATTGCAAACTGATAATAACAGCAAGTCATTTTTAATTAGGCAGCACCCAGGCCTGTTTGAACTGGGATGGGCTGCAGTGGGATGGCAGGGGAATTATTTCTAATCAATTCAATCGCCCCTTTATTTTCCCTCAAGAGACTCCAAGCAGAGTCTATCCAACCTGCTCTCCTAGATCACTCATTTTAGCACTAGTATCATTCTGGTCAATCTGTGCTGCCTCTAAGGCCAATGATTCCGACCTGAAGTGTGGTGCCCAGGACTGTATGTAATACTTCAGATGGAGGCTGCTAAAGGTTTTATAAAAACTAATGTAATTTCCACCCACTTTGTATTTCGAATCAAAATAAAGATCAACATCCCTTAAGCCTTTTTCTTGCTTTTTTTAAATGGGCCTTGAAATCTCTCTATTCGTCCATGGTTCCTGGTTTCTCAACGTTTAGTAAATAATCCGCTTTGTCTTTCTTGGGCCTGAGAAGGATGACCTCACACTTCTCCACATTGAACTAATTTGCCCATTCACTGAATCTCTCTGGCCCTTTGCAACTTTCTGCTCCATCTGCATTACATACTGTCCCTGCTGACTGTCACCTGCAAACTATAAATCTCTATTCATTCATCCAAGTAATTAATATGAAGAAAAGTTGAAGGCCCAGTGCATCACTAGTCCCATCCTGCCTATCTGAGTACAGGTCCTTTATTCCCACTCCCTGGCCCAGCCCAAGTCAAAAAGCTATCAATTTTGTACGCTTATTTTGGTGAAGCTCCCATTGGCAGAAGAGTCCAGAACCAGAGGACATGCGGGTGCGAATGGCAAAAGGTCCAATGGTGACAGGGGGAAATTATTTTATATATAATGAGTGGTTAGGGTCTGGAATGCGCTGTCTGAGAGTGTGGTGGAGACAGGGTCAATCCAGTGGTTAGGATCTGGAATGCGCTGTCTGAGAGTGTGGTGGAGACAGGGTCAATCCAGTGGTTAGGATCTGGAATGCACTGCCTGAGAGTGTGGTGGAGACAGGGTCAATCGAGTGGTTAGGATCTGCAATGCACTGCCTGAGAGTGTGGTGGAGACAGGGTCAATCAAGGCGTTACGATCTGGAATGCACTGTCTGAGAGTGTGGTGGAGACAGGGTCAATCGAGTGGTTAGGATCTGGAATGCGCTGCCTGAGAGTGTGGGGGAGACAGGGTCAATCGAGTGGTTAGGATCTGGAATGCACTGCCTGAGAATGTGATGGAGACAGGGTCAATCGAGTGGTTAGGATCTGGAATGCACTGTCTGAGAATGTGGTGAAGACAGGGTCAATCGAGTGGTTAGGATGTGGAATGCACTGTCTGAGAGTGTGGTGAAGACAGGGTCAATCGAGTGGTTAGGGTCTGGAACGCACAGCCTGAGAGTGTGGTGGAGACAGGGTCAATCGAGTGGTTAGGATCTGGAACGCACTGTCTGACAGTGTGATGGAGACAGGGTCAATCGAGTGGTTAGGGTCTGGAATGCACTGCCTGAGAGTGTGGTGGAGACAGGGTCAATCGAGTGGTTAGGGTCTGGAACGCACAGCCTGAGAGTGTGGTGGAGACAGGGTCAATCCAGTGGTTAGGGTCTGGAATGCACTGCCTGAGAGTGTGGTGGAGACAGGGTCAATCGAGTGGTTAGGATCTGGAATGCACTGCCTGAGAGTGTGGTGGAGACAGGGTCAATCCAGTGGTTAGGATCTGGAATGCACTGCCTGAGAGTATGATGGAGACAGGGTCAATCGAGTGTTTAGGATCTGGAATGCACTGCCTGAGAGTGTGGTGGAGACAGGGTCAATCGAGTGGTTAGGATCTGGAACGCACAGCCTGAGAGTGTGGTGGAGACAGGGTCAATCCAGTGGTTAGGATCTGGAACGCACTGTCTGAGAGTGTGATGGAGACAGGGTCAATCGAGTGGTTAGGGTCTGGAATGCACTGCCTGAGAGTGTGGGGGAGACAGGGTCAATCGAGTGGTTAGGATCTGGAATGCACTGCCTGAGAGTGTGGTGGAGACAGGGTCAATCGAGTGGTTCGGGTCTGGAATGTACTGCCTGAGAGTGTGGTGGAGACAGGGTCAATCGAGTGGTTAGGATCTGGAATGCACTGCCTGAGAGTGTGGTGGAGACAGGGTCAATCGAGTGGTTAGGATCTGGAATGCACTGCCTGAGAGTATGATGGAGACAGGGTCAATCGAGTGGTTGGGATCTGGAACGCGCTGCCTGAGAGTGTGGTGGAGACAGGGTCAATGGTGGTTTTTAAGAGGGAATTGGATAAGTGCCTGAAGAGAAAGAAATTGCAGGGCTGGGGAATGGAACAAGTTGATTTGCTCAGGAGAGAGCTGGCACAGATAGTGGGCTAAATGGCCTACTTCTGTGCTGTAACCATTCTATAATTTTAATAATCTCTAGTTTTAACCTTACTGAAGTCCACCTGGATAATATTCCCTTATCTGCTTCATGCTTACCACTCAAAAACTTCAAGCAGATTAGACAGGCGTGACTTATCCTGAACAGAGCAATGCTGGCTCTCTCTGATCAGCTCTAGTTTGCTCTATCCCTATTGACAGGTTACTCAGATTTACTCAGCCACACCCTCTCCTCCATCTTTGACGTCCTCATCCCCAACAAAACCATTACTCTATCCCATCCTTTCCATTCCACCTGGTTTAGCCTCATCTCTGCTCCCTTCAGTTCAAGGGATGCAGACTTAAAGTGAGATGAAGGACAACTGATTTAGCCTTCCACTTCCAGATCTGACTGAAACACTTAAAACACCGTGGGATCCTGCTAAAACCATTCAATATTCCAGGACCATCCGGGAACGCAGAGTTAATCTTCAGCTTATTTTCTATACTACAAACTAGCTTCTTAAACCTCTCTCTCCACTCCACCCTCACCTCCAACAGCAATTGCAAGGTCATGGACTCCTTTGTCACTAAGATTGATCAAATCTAACCAGCTGCCTCTGCCACTTTGCTCCCACCAGCCCACATGGCCAAACTTCCTTTAATGTTCCTCTCTACTCTAGCCCTAAACTCACATCTTTCTCTAGTTTCTCTATCTCCCTCATGCCCTCTCTGAACTCATCTTGTCCACCTCTTGTTCCCTCAATTCTATTCCCACTGAACTGATCACTCTTGGCTGATATTGTTAATGGTTCTCCCTCATCAGCTGTTGTCCCTGTCTCCTTCAAACCTGCCATCAACCGCCCTACTCCTTAAAAAACCAATCCTGACACTACCATCCTTGAAAACTACCGTACCATCTCCAACCTCCCTTCCCTCTCCAAAGTCTTGAACATGTTGTCACCTCCCAAATTTATTCCCATCTTTCCTGAAATTCTAGCTTTGAATCCCTGCAATCAGGTTTCCAGCCCTGCCACTGTACCGAAATGGCGCTTATCAAAGTCACAAATGACATCCTATGTGACTGTGACAAAGGTAAATATTCCCACCTCATCCTTCTCGACCTGTCTGAAGCCTTTGACATGGTCAAACACATCATTCTCCTCCACCAACTGTCCGCTGTCATGCAACTGGGTGGGACTGCTCTCTCCTGGTTCCATTCTTATCGATCTAATTGTAGCCAGAGAATCACCTACAAAGCTTCTTTACCTGCTCCCACACCATTACTCAGGTGTCCCCCAACAATAAATCACTGATTCCCTCCTATTTCTCATCTACATGCTGCCCCTCAGCGACATCATCCAAAACATGTACTCTGCCAACGCCCAGTTCTACCTAAGCACCACCTCTCTAGACTCCTCCACCGTTGTAAAATTATCCAGACTGCTTATCCGACATCCAGTTCTGGATGTGCAGAAATTTCCTCCAATACAATGTGACACAAAGACAGGTAGGAAAGTAAGTTGTGAAGAGGACATAAGGAGGCTACGAAGGAATACAGATAGGTTAAGCAAATGGGCACAGATCTGGCAAATGGAGTATTATGTGGGAAAATGTGAAATTGTCCATTTGGAAGGAAGAATAAAAAAGAAGCATATTATCTAAATGGTGAGAGATTGCAGAGCTCTGAGGTGCAGAGGGATCTGGGTGTCCTAGTGCACGAATCACAAAGGGTTAGTATGCAGGTACAGCATAATTAGGAAAGCTAATAGAATGTTATCGTTTATTGGGAGGGGAATTGATTACAAAAGATGGGAGATTATGCTTCAGTTGTACAGGGCATCGGCGAGACCACATGTGGAGTATCGTGTATAGTACTGGTCTCTTTATTTAAGGAAAAATGTAAATGCTTTGAAAGCAGTTCAGAGAAAATTTACCAGACTAATACCAGGAATGGGTGGGTTGTCTTATGAGGAAAGGGTGGACAGGTTAGGTTTCTATCCACTGGAGTTTAGAAGAGTAAGAGGCAACTTGATTGAAACATATAAGATCCTGAGGGGTCCTGACAGGGTGGATGTGGAGATGATGTTTCCTCTTGTGGGAGAATCTAGAACTAGGGGTCACTGTTTAAAAATAAGGGGTCGCCCATTTAAGACAGAGATCAGTTTTTTTTCTCTGAGTATCATGAATTTTTGGAACTCTCTTCCTCAAAAGGTGGTGGAAGTAGAGTCTTTGAATATTTTTAAGGCAGAGGGAGATAGATTCTTGATAAGCAAGGGGGCAATAGGTTATCAGGGGTAGGCAGGAATGTGGAGTTGAGGTTACAATGAGATTATCCATGATCTTATTGATTGGCACAGCAGGGGTAGAAAGGCCGAGTGGCCTACTCCTGCTCCTAATTCGTATGTTCATACGTGTGTTTGTATTAAATATTGGGAAGACCAAAGACATCGGTTCTCACTCAACCCTCTGTCCCCTAGCTATTGATTCCATTCCTCTCCCTGGCAATGGTCAGGGATTAAGTTGGTCTATTCACAAACTTTGTGTCACACTTGACCCCAAGATGAGCTCCCAACCTCATATCTGCACCTTCACTAAGACCTCCCATTTTCACCTCCTTAACATTGCCTGATTTTGTTCCTGTCTCAACTCATTGCTGCCCCTCCCTATTTCTGTAATCCCCTCCAACCACCCAATCCTCAAACTATCTGCACTCCTCTAATTTTGGCCCCTTGTACATCCTTAGTCACCAAGCTCCCAATCTCTGGAATTCCCTCCCAAATCTCTCCATGTTTCTACCTCACTTTCCTCCTTTAAGACACTCATTAAAACTCATTACCTCTTGGCCAAGCTTTTGATCATCTGACCTAATATCTCCCAAAGTGGCTCAGTGTCATAGCTTGTTATGTAATACTCCTGTGAAGTGCCTTAAGATGTAAATATAAATATAAGTTGTTGATTCTCCCAGCTTCCCATAACTGATGGGAAACCACTGAAAACAGCCTGTACTTATTCACCCTATTCAACCTATCATCTCACTCCATAACCAGCACGGTTATCTCAAGGTTTTCTCATTATTTGTATCTCTTCCTACCAGGAATCATCCTGGTGAATCTGTACAAAACCTCAACAGAAATCATAATGGCACATTCTTCCCCATAAAGTCCTCTTTACAAACATCTGAGGACTTATGCCAAAATTGGGAGAGCTGTCTCACAGGCTAGTCAAGCAACAGTCTGACATAGTCATCCTTACAGAATCATACCTTGCAGATAATGTCCCAGACACCACCATCACCATCCCTGAGTATGTCCTGTCCCACCAGCAGGACAGACCCAGCAGAGGTGGCGGCACAGTGGTATACAGTTGGGAGGGAGTTGCCCTGGGAGCCCCCAACATCGAGTCCAGACCCCATGAAGTCTCATGGCATCAGGTCAAATATGGGCAAGGAAACCTCCTGCTGATTACCACGTACCACCCTCCCTCAGCTGATGAATCAATGCTCCTCCATGTTGAACACCACTTGGAGGAAGCACTGAGGGTGGCAAGGGCACAGAATGTACTCTGGGTGGGGACTTCAATGCCCATCACCAAGAGTGGCTCGGTAGCACCACTACTGACCGAGCTGGCTGAGTCCTAAAGGACATAGCTGCTAGGCTGGGTCTGCAGCAGGTGGTGAGGGAACCAACAAGAGGGAAAAACATACTTGACCTCATCCTCACCAACCTGCCTGCCGCAGATGCATCTGTCCATGACAGTATTGGCAGGAGTGAACACCACACAGTCCACGTGGAGACAAAGTTCCATCTTCACAGTGAAGATACCCTCCATCATGTTGTGTGGCACTACCGCTGTGCTAAATGGGGCAGATTTCAAACAGATCTAGCAACTCAAGACTGGGCATCCATGAGGCGCTGTGGGCCATCAGCAGCAGCAGAATTGTACTCGAACACAATCTGTAACCTCATGGCCCGGCATATCCCCCACTCTACACTTACCATCAAGCCAGGGGATCAACCCTGGTTCAATGAAGAGTGCAGGAGGACATGTCAGGAGTAGCACCAGGCATACCTAAAAATGAGGAGTCAACCTGGTGAAGCTACAACACAGGACTACTTGCGTGCCAAACAGCATAAGCAACAAGTGATAGGCAGAGCTAAGCAATCCCACAACCAAAGGTTCAGATCTAAACTCTGCAGTCCTGTCAGTGACACTGAAATCCCATGAAAGCATTTTTAAAAATCATTCCCATAGCCTGGAGCCCAATCATGGGACACAGTCCTCCTCATATCTGTCGTCTTCAGTTTTTAGACAGGTTCACCACCCAGTATAAAGTACTGCCTTTAATGACCAATGAACCTGTCCTGCAAATAAATCCCTGTGAACCCAACCCCACCTCCACACCCCCCCAACCCCATTACTTTAGTGCTGGGATTATTCGTAAATCAAAATGCATCATCACCTCACATTTACTAACAGAGGATTTCATCATCCACTGTTTATCCATTTATCTTAGCAATTTTTGGTCTAAATTACTAAATGTATTTTCTATTTTGGGACAATGTTAAGCAAATTCTTTGCAGAAATGTTAACGTGCAACAAAATTACAATTATTAAACTAAGAAATTTCTCTCTCATTTATAAGTTATGAAATCAGAGAGGGTTTTAAATGTAACAAGTAACTCTTTCCAGTAAAGGCAAGTTGCTTAGACAATTTGACAGACAGAGGGAATCACAGCGTGGGCTGTGTTACCTGTCCAGTGAGGAATCTGCCCCACATTCCTGCCCATTGCTCACAGTTCCAGCAGCTTCATCCGTGAATCTAGAAAGAGAAGCAACCAACAATTAGGGTCAGGAAGACAAACAGAGAGGGGCACAGAGGGAGAGGGGGCACAGAGGGAGAGGGGGCACAGAGGGAGAGGGGGCACAGAGGGAGAGGGGGCACAGAGGGAGAGGGGGCACAGAGGGAGAGGGGGCACAGAGGGAGAGGGGGCACAGAGGGAGAGGGGGCACAGAGGGAGAGGGGGCACAGAGGGAGAGGGGGCACAGAGGGAGAGGGGGCACAGAGGGAGAGGGGGCACAGAGGGAGAGGGGCACAGAGGGAGAGGGGCACAGAGGGAGAGGGGCACAGAGGCAGAGGGGGCACAGAGGCAGAGGGGGCACAGATGGAGAGGGGCACAGAGGGAGAGGGGCACAGAGGGAGAGGGGCACAGAGGGAGAGGGAGCACAGAGGCAGAAGGGGCACAGAGGGAGAGGGAGCACAGAGGGAGAGGGAGCACAGATGGAGAGGGGCACAGAGGGAGGGGGGCACAGAGGGAGAGGGGCACAGAGGGAGAGGGGGCACAGAGGGAGAGGGGGCACAGAGGGAGAGGGAGCACAGAGGGAGAGGGAGCACAGATGGAGAGGGGCACAGAGGGAGGGGGCACAGAGGGAGAGGGAGCACAGAGGCAGAAGGGGCACAGAGGGAGAGGGGGCACAGAGGGAGAGGGAGCACAGAGGGAGGAGGGCACAGAGGGAGAGGGGCACAGAGGGAGAGGGGCACAGAGGGAGAGGGGCACAGAGGGAGAGGGGCACAGAGGGAGAGGGGCACAGAGGGAGAGGGGCACAGAGGGAGAGGGGCACAGAGGGAGAGGGGCACAGAGGGAGAGGGGCACAGAGGGAGAGGGAGCACAGAGGCAGAAGGGGCACAGAGGGAGCACAGAGGCAGAAGGGGCACAGAGGGAGAGGGAGCACAGATGGAGAGGGGCACAGAGGGAGGGGGGCACAGAGGGAGAGGGAGCACAGAGGGAGAGGGAGCACAGAGGGAGGGGGGCACAGAGGGAGAGGGGCACAGAGGGAGAGGGGCACAGAGGGAGAGGGAGCACAGAGGGAGAGGGGCACAGAGGGAGGGGGTCACAGAGGGAGAGGGGCACAGAGGGAGAGGGGCACAGAGGGAGGGGGCACAGAGGGAGGTGGACAGAAAGAGGAAGGAGAGACAGAGAGGAAGGGGGAAGAAAGGAGGAAAAGACGGAGAGGGAGAAGGAGGGACAGAGAGAGGAGGAGGAGAGGGAGGGACAGAGGGAGAGACCCGGGTGGGGAATCGACTCCCTTACCCTGGTCGAACTCTGTTGCAGAAGCGCCTGCGCAGGACGATGGCCAGGGTACTGAGGACCATGATCGTGGTGCACATTCCGCCGGCGCAACTCAGGCGGGCGGGGGTGGGCGGAGCCAAGATTAGCGAATCAGCGGATAGAAGCAGGAGGGGCGGGGCAAAGAAAGACACGTCTAGCAGCTGCGCGTATTGGCTGCCTGTGTGTGTACCTGTCTGAGTGTGTGTACCTGGATGTGTGTGTGTACCTGGATGTGTGTGTACCTGTCTGAGTCTGTGTACCTGTCTGAATGTGTGTACCTGTCTGAATGTGTGTACCTGGATGTGTGTGTACCTGTCTGAATGTGTGTACCTGTCTGAGTCTGTGTACCTGTCTGAATGTGTGTACCTGTCTGAATGTGTGTACCTGTCTGAATGTGTGTACCTGGATGTGTGTGTACCTGTCTGAGTCTGTGTACCTGTCTGAATGTGTGTACCTGTCTGAATGTGTGTACCTGTCTGAGTGTGTGTACCTGTCTGAGTCTGTGTACCTGTCTGAATGTGTGTATCTGGATGTGTGTGTACCTGTCTGAGTCTGTGTACCTGTCTGAATGTGTGTACCTGTCTGAATGTGTGTACCTGGATGTGTGTGTACCTGTCTGAGTCTGTGTACCTGTCTGAATGTGTGTACCTGGATGTGTGTGTACCTGTCTGAGTCTGTGTACCTGTCTGAATGTGTGTACCTGTCTGAATGTGTGTACCTGTCTGAGTCTGTGTACCTGTCTGAATGTGTGTATCTGGATGTGTGTGTACCTGTCTGAGTCTGTGTACCTGTCTGAATGTGTGTACCTGTCTGAATGTGTGTACCTGGATGTGTGTGTACCTGTCTGAGTCTGTGTACCTGTCTGAATGTGTGTACCTGGATGTGTGTGTACCTGTCTGAGTCTGTGTACCTGTCTGAATGTGTGTACCTGTCTGAATGTGTGTACCTGGATGTGTGTGTACCTGTCTGAGTCTGTGTACCTGTCTGAGTCTGTGTACCTGTCTGAATGTGTGTACCTGGATGTGTGTGTACCTTCCCTGAGCATGTGTATCTGACTTAGTGTGTGTACTTATCTGTATGTGCGTGTACCTGTCCAAGTGTACCCACCTGAGTGTGTGTACCCGTGTGTGTACCAGTCTGTCTGACAGCTTACCTGCCTGTCTGACTGCGTACCTGTCTGTCTGACCGTGTACCTGTCTGGCTGTGTACCTATCTGTCTGATTATGTACTTGTCTGCCTGACTGTGTACCTATCTGAATGTGTACCAGTCTGTGTACCTGTCTGTCTGACAGTGTAACTGTCTGTCTCACTGTGTACCTGTCTGTCTGTCTGTGTACCTGTACGTGTATTTGTCTGTCTGACAGTGTACCTGTCTGACTGTGTACGTGCCTGACTATGTACCTGCCTGTCTGACTGTGTACCAGTCTGTATACCTGGCTGTCTGACAGTTTACCTGTCTGCCTAATTGTGTACCAGTCTGTCTGTCAGTGTACCCCTCTAATTGTGTACCTGTCTAACAGTGTACCTGTCTGTCTGACAATGTATCTACCTGCGTACCTGTCTGACTGATGGTGTACCAGTCTGCATACCTGTCCATCTGACAATGTACCAGCCTGCGTACCTGTCCATCTGACGGTGTACCAGTCTGCGTACCTGTCCGTCTGACGGCGTACCAGTCTGCGTACCTGTCCATCTGACAGCGTACCAGTCTGTCTGACAGCTTACCTGCCTGTCTGACTGCGTACCTGTCTGTCTGACTGCGTACCTGTCTGGCTGCGTACCTATCTGTCTGATTATGTACTTGTCTGCCTGACTGTGTACCTGTCTGAATGTGTACCTGTCTGTATACCTGTCTGTCTGACAGTGTATCTGTCTTTCTGACAGTGTATCTGTCTGCGTTCCTGTCAATCAGGCAGCATACCTGTCTGCCTGACTGTGTACCTGTCTGCCTGACTGTGTACCTGTAGGACTGTGCACCTGTCTGACTGACTGTGTAACTGTCTGTCTGACTGTATACCTGCCTGACTGTGTATTCTTCTGACTGTGTACATGTCTGTCTGACTGTGTGCCTGTCTGAGTTTCTGATTCTTTGTGTGTCTGTCTGACTGTCTGTGAGTATGCCTGTCCATCCGAGCACCTTGAGCGTGCGTCTGATGTTGGGAAGAGCAAAGATGCTGGTGCCCTGGAAATGCCACAATCAGAGCCACCTGTACCCAGGTCTTCAGGAGTCCTGAGGCCAACATTCATCACTCAACCAACAGCAACATAAATAGATAATCTGGTCATTCATCTCATTGTTGTTTGTGGGATCTTACTGTGCCTATATTGGCCCTACATTACAACATGGCTGCACTTTAAAAAGTACTTCATTGGTTATACAGGGCTTTGGGACATCCTGAGATCATGAAAGTGGTTTCTCGAAATGTAGCTTCTTCCCTATTGTACAGAAATCAGGAACCAAGAACAATAATCTATAAATAATAGCATAGTAATATACAGGCTCCATCATTCTGACTCCCTTTATTTGGAAAATACTTTCAAATCTGTCTATCTTCTTCCTGGCTGTCGTGACTCACTGGGGATAATGCGCTGTAATATCGACTCGCTGGGGTTAATGCGCTGCAATATCAGCCCCACTGATCCCTGATCCATGACCAATGTGAAAAGTTTGACCAAACCACCAGATTGCCCCAATTCTACCTAATTGTTTAATTTAGATTAACAGAATACGAGCACCAGGCTTATAAACTTAATAAGTAAATAACTGTTTATTGAACAAACTGTTGTTAACCAGTGGCAAAAGAAAGAAATATGAACTGCTAACATCTAACACTATAACCTAAACCCCACCCCCTTCTTAAATCCCTATACACACATACACAAGAGACAAAAGACACACGAAACATGGATTTTAAGGGTGGGATAAAACAGTTCAATAGCACCAATTCCGGAGTAAAGGACTCGATGGGTTGATTTTGATCGATGTCTTCCAAATTCCATTCAGTTCTTGTTGATGACACGAGGTGGTCTTCCAGCACTTTCAGTCTTTGGTTCACTGGTTGAGCCCTTGCTTTTCAGTGTCTCTAACGGTGATTTTCCCCTTGACAGGGGTTTTCAGAGAGAGAGCAGATTATAGAGATATGAAAAGAAAAAATCTCAGCTAGCTATTATTGTGGAATCACTGGAATCTTCCAAACACAGGAGAAAGAGGTTTTAGGTCTTGTTCTTTTAGGCTAGGAGCTATTCTGCTGCCCTGCTCTTCACACAGACCCTAGTCAGGAGCTAATTAAAACGTTGTTGCCAGGCAGCTCCCTTGGTCCAGGACTCCTTTCTGGTACCATCCTCTATTTCATGGCACATTCTGTTCCAGGACTGCAACATTGTATATATCTCTCATCCTGTTCCAGTGGACATGTCTTTCAAACTGCAGCCATTGTAATTTGAATCCACAGACCAACAGAAATATAAAGACATGTTCCTTACATGGCTCTAATGCAACATACGGAGGGAGAAGCAAGAATTATGAGGGTTTATATCTGTCTTTCTGTCTCACTCTCTCTGAGGGGTCTCTCCTTGTGTGAGGGCCTATCCCTTGCTGTGGATCTAAAGCTGGGGTTTTCCTGCCCCGTTGCGGGTGGGACCCGCCACGAGCCCATTGACTTGAGGCGGGTGTGGAAAATCCTGCCGTAAGTCTCTGTCTCTCTGTGAGGGTGTGTGTGTCCCTCCCTCTCTGTGAGGGTCTGTGTCTCCCTCTGTGAGGGTCTGTGTCTCTGTGAGGGTCTGTGTCTCTCTCTGTGAGGGTGTGTGTGTCTCTCTCTGTGATGGTGTGTGTCTCTCTCTCTGTGAGGGTCTGTGTCTCTGTGAGGGTCTGTGTCTCTCTCTCTGTGAGGGTCTGTGTCTCTCTCTCTGTGAGGGTGTGTCTCCCTCTCTGTGAGGGTCTGTGTGTCTCTCTCTGTGAGGGTCTGTGTCTCTCTCTCTGTGAGGGTCTGTCTCTCTCTCTCTCTCTGTGTGAGGGTCTGTGTCTCTCTCTCTGTGAGGGTCTGTGTCTCTCTCTCTGTGAGGGTGTGTCTCTCACTGTGAGGGTGTGTCTCTCTCTCTGTGAGGGTCTGTGTCTCTCTCTCTGTGAGGGCCTGTGTCTCCCTCTCTGTGAGGGCCTGTGTCTCTCTCTTTGTGAGGGTCTGTGTCTCTCTCTCTGTGAGGGTGTGTGTCTCCCTCTCTGTGAGGGTCTGTGTCTCTCTCTCTGTGAGGGTCTGTGTTTCACTCTCTGTGAGGGTGTGTGTCTCCCTCTCTGTGAGGGTCTGTGTCTCTCTCTGTGAGGGTCTGTGTCTCTCTCTCTGTGAGGGTCTGTGTCTCTCTGTGTGAGGGTCTGTGTCCCTCTCTCTGTGAGGGTCTGTGTCCATCTCTCTGTGAGGGTCTGTGTCTCTCTCTGTGAGGGTCTGTGTCTCTCTCTCTGTGAGGGTCTGTGTTTCTCTCTCTGTGAGGGTGTGTGTCTCCCTCTCTGTGAGGGTCTGTGTCTCTCTCTGTGAGGGTCTGTGTCTCTCTCTCTGTGAGGATCTGTGTCTCTCTGTGTGAGGGTCTGTGTCCCTCTCTCTGTGAGGGTCTGTGTCTCTCTCTGTGAGGGTCTGTGTCTCCTCTCTGTGAGGGTCTGTGTCCCTCTCTCTGTGAGGGTCTGTGTCTCTCTCTCTCTCTGAGGGTCTGTGTCTCTCTCTCTGTGAGGGTCTGTGTCTCTCTGTGAGGGTCTGTGTCTCTCTGTGTGAGGGTCTGTGTCCCTCTCTCTGTGAGGGTCTGTGTCCCTCTCTGTGAGGGTCTGTGTCTCTCTCTCTGTGAGGGTCTGTGTCTCTCTCTGTGAGGGTCTGTGTCTCTCTCTGTGAGGGTCTGTCTCTCTCTCTGTGAGGGTCTGTGTCTCTCTCTGTGTGAGGGTCTGTGTCTCTCTCTGTGAGGGTCTGTGTCTCTCTCTCTGTGAGGGTCTGTGCCTCTCTCTGTGAGGGTCTGTGTCTCTCTCTCTGTGAGGGTCTGTGTCTCTCTCTCTGTGAGGGTCTGTGTCTCTCTGTGTGAGGGTCTGTGTCTCTCTGTGTGAGGGTCTGTGTCTCTCTCTGTGTGAGGGTCTGTGTCTCTCTGTGTGAGGGTCTGTGTCTCTCTCTGTGAGGGTCTGTGCCTCTCTCTGTGAGGGTCTGTGTCTCTCTCTCTGTGAGGGTCTGTGTCTCTCTCTCTGTGAGGGTCTGTGTCTCTCTCTCTGTGTGAGGGTCTGTGTCTCTCTGTGTGAGGGTCTGTGTCTCTCTCTGTGTGAGGGTCTGTGTCTCTCTGTGTGAGGGTCTGTGTCTCTCTCTGTGTGAGGGTCTGTGTCTCTCTGTGTGAGGGTCTGTGTCTCTCTCTGTGTGAGGGTCTGTGTCTCTCTGTGTGAGGGTCTGTCTCTCTCTGTGTGAGGGTCTGTCTCTCTCTGTGTGAGGGTCTGTGTCTCTCTCTCTGTGTGAGGGTCTGTGTCTCTCTCTGTGTGAGGGTCTGTGTCTCTCTCTGTGTGAGGGTCTGTGTCTCTCTGTGTGAGGGTCTGTGTCTCTCTCTGTGAGGGGGTCTGTGTCTCTCTCTCTGTGAGGGTCTGTGTCTCTCTCTGTGAGGGTCTGTGTCTCTCTCTGTGTGAGGGTCTGTGTCTCTCTATGTGTGAGGGTCTGTGTGTCTCTCTCTGTGAGGGTCTGTGTCTCTCTCTGTGTGAGGGTCTGTGTCTCTCTCTGTGTGAGGGTCTGTGTCTCTCTCTCTGTGAGGGTCTGTGTCTCTCTCTCTGTGAGGGTCTGTGTCTCTCTCTGTGTGCGGGTCTGTGTCTCTCTCTGTGTGAGGGTCTGTGTCTCTCTG
The DNA here is from genome assembly GCF_964194155.1 of Cetorhinus maximus. Taxonomy (NCBI): domain Eukaryota; kingdom Metazoa; phylum Chordata; class Chondrichthyes; order Lamniformes; family Cetorhinidae; genus Cetorhinus; species Cetorhinus maximus. The sequence continues at coordinate 371,863 of NW_027596252.1, read as the reverse complement.
TGTGAGGGTCTGTGTCTCTCTCTGTGTGAGGGTCTGTGTCTCTCTGTGTGAGGGTCTGTGTCTCTCTGGGGTAGCCCGGGGATGAGGGGGTTGGAGCGGCCGGGGGGAGGGAGGGTTTGTCCGGGGGCGGCTCCCGCCCCGTGTCCGCCTCTCCCACTCCCTGAGCGGCCGGAGAAGCGGGAGATGGAGTCCGGAGAGCGGCCCGAGCCGGACCATCGGCTCTCGGAGACGGACACGGAGCTGATCCGCCGGACGTGGTGCCGGGTCCGGGAGGACAGCGAGAGAGCGGGGGTCCGGATCCTGGTCAGGTACCGGCGGCCAGAACCCCACCCAGTCCCGGCTGGAACCGGAGTCAATCCGGGCTGGGGAGTGGGTTTGATGTGGATTGAGTCCGGGTTGGGGAGTGGGTTTGATGTGGATTGAGTCCGGGTTGGGGAGTGGGTTTGATGTGGATTGAGTCCGGGCTGGGGAGTGGGTTTGATGTGGATTGAGTCCGGGTTGGGGAGTGGGTTTGATGTGGATTGAGTCCGGGTTGGGGAGTGGGTTTGATGTGGATTGAGTCCGGGTTGGGGAGTGGGTTTGATGTGGATTGAGTCCGGGTTGGGGAGTGGGTTTGATGTGGATTGAGTCCGGGTTGGGGAGTGGGTTTGATGTGGATTGAGTCCGGGTTGGGGAGTGGGTTTGATGTGGATTGAGTCCGGGTTGGGGAGTGGGTTTGATGTGGATTGAGTCCGGGTTGGGGAGTGGGTTTGATGTGGATTGAGTCCGGGTTGGGGAGTGGGTTTGATGTGGATTGAGTCCGGGTTGGGGAGTGGGTTTGATGTGGATTGAGTCCGGGCTGGGGAGTGGGTTTGATGTGGATTGAGTCCGGGTTGGGGAGTGGGTTTGATGTGGATTGAGTCCGGGTTGGGGAGTGGGTTTGATGTGGATTGAGCCCGGGTTGGGGAGTGGGTTTGATGTGGATTGAGTCCGGGTTGGGGAGTGGGTTTGATGTGGATTGAGTCCGGGTTGGGGAGTGGGTTTGATGTGGATTGAGTCCGGGCTGGGGAGTGGGTTTGATGTGGATTGAGTCCGGGCTGGGGAGTGGGTTTGATGTGGATTGAGTCCGGGTTGGGGGGTGGGTTTGATGTGGATTGAGTCCGGGTTGGGGAGTGGGTTTGATGTGGATTGAGTCCGGGTTGGGGAGTGGGTTTGATGTGGATTGAGTCCGGGTTGGGGGGTGGGTTTGATGTGGATTGAGTCCGGGTTGGGGAGTGGGTTTGATGTGGATTGAGTCCGGGTTGGGGAGTGGGTTTGATGTGGATTGAGTCCGGGTTGGGGAGTGGGTTTGATGTGGATTGAGTCCGGGTTGGGGAGTGGGTTTGATGTGGATTGAGTCCGGGTTGGGGAGTGGGTTTGATGTGGATTGAGTCCGGGTTGGGGAGTGGGTTTGATGTGGATTGAGTCCGGGTTGGGGAGTGGGTTTGATGTGGATTGAGTCCGGGTTGGGGAGTGGGTTTGATGTGGATTGAGTCCGGGTTGGGGAGTGGGTTTGATGTGGATTGAGTCCGGGTTGGGGAGTGGGTTTGATGTGGATTGAGTCCGGGTTGGGGAGTGGGTTTGATGTGGATTGAGTCCGGGTTGGGGAGTGGGTTTGATGTGGATTGAGTCCGGGTTGGGGAGTGGGTTTGATGTGGATTGAGTCCGGGTTGGGGAGTGGGTCTGATGTGGATTGAGTCCGGGTTGGGGAGTGGGTCTGATGTGGTTTGAGTCCGGGTTGGGGAGTGGGTCTGATGTGGATTGAGTCCGGGTTGGGGAGTGGGTTTGATGTGGATTGAGTCCGGGTTGGGGAGTGGGTTTGATGTGGATTGAGTCCGGGTTGGGGAGTGGGTTTGATGTGGATTGAGTCCGGGTTGGGGGGTGGGTTTGATGTGGATTGAGTCCGGGTTGGGGGGTGGGTTTGATGTGGATTGAGTCCGGGTTGGGGAGTGGGTTTGATGTGGATTGAGTCCGGGTTGGGGAGTGGGTTTGATGTGGATTGAGTCCGGGTTGAGGAGTGGGTCTGATGTGGATTGAGTCCGGGTTGAGGAGTGGGTCTGATGTGGATTGAGTCCGGGTTGGGGAGTGGGTCTGATGTGGATTGAGTCCGGGTTGGGGAGTGGGTTTGATGTGGATTGAGTCCGGGTTGGGGAGTGGGTTTGATGTGGATTGAGTCCGGGTTGGGGAGTGGGTTTGATGTGGATTGAGTCCGGGTTGGGGGGTGGGTTTGATGTGGATTGAGTCCGGGTTGGGGAGTGGGTTTGATGTGGATTGAGTCCGGGTTGGGGAGTGGGTTTGATGTGGATTGAGTCCGGGTTGGGGAGTGGGTTTGATGTGGATTGAGTCCGGGTTGGGGAGTGGGTTTGATGTGGATTGAGTCCGGGTTGGGGAGTGGGTTTGATGTGGATTGAGTCCGGGTTGGGGAGTGGGTTTGAAATGGATTGAGTCTGGGTTGGGAATGTGTCCGGGTTGGCGAATGTGGTGGGATTGGGGCGTGTGTTTGATGCGGACTGGGTCTAGGCTGGGATTGAGTGTGGGTCGGGGAGTGGGTTGGGATTGAGTCCAGATTGAGAAGTGGGTTTAGTCCGGAATATCCAACCCTACTGCTAGGTTTGTGACTCCAACCGCATCCTTTAACTTTCTGCTGAAGTTCCTCCTTTTGAATCCCTTGGGATTTACCATGACGGAATCAAAAAGCAAGAGGGCATCCAGTGTACAGATATCAGCAATCCATTCAGTCCAATCAATCTCCCTCAAACTCTGCTTTAAGGAGAACAATCCCAGCTTGTGCAGTCCCTCGACATTATTCCTGATTTCTGATTCCCAGGCAGGAAATCTCCTTTGCACCCTCTCCAAAGTTGGGACATTTTTAATGGAATCATTGGGAAACATCGTTTAGTTCACTTCAGAGTCTGAACATCAGGTCTGTGTTGTGGGTCTGGAATAAAGTTAAAAGACCAGAAGATTAAAGCATCACTGAGACTCCCCCACCCCCAAAGCATCAATTCTCAGACACCCCCACACTCTAACTCCCTCGACCCCACCCTCGAAGCCCCTTACCTCACCCTCCAATTCCTCAGAACCCCCACCCTCCAAACCCTCAGCCTCCAACGCCCCTGAAACCTACCCTCTAAACCCCTCAAACCCAACTTCAACCCGCAACCTCAAAACTCCTGTTCTCTTATTTTGGACCAGCCATATAAATACTGTGGCTACAAGAGCAGGTCAGAGGCTGGGAATCCTGCGGTGAGTAACTCACCTCCTGACTCCCCAAAGCCTGTCCACCATCTACAAGGCACAAGTCAGGAGTGTGATGGAATACTCCCCACTTGCCTGGATGAGTGCAGCTCCCACAACACTCAAGAAGCCTGACACCATCCAGGACAAAGCAGCCCCGCTTGATCAGCACCCCATTCACAAACATTCACTCCCTCCACCTACCGATGCACAGTAGCAGCAGCGTGTGTACCACCTACAAGATGCACTGCAGGAACCCAACTCCTTCAATGGCACCTTCCAGACCCACAACTGCTACCATCTAGAAGGACAAGGGCAGTAGATGCATGGGAACATCACCACCACCTGGAAGTTGCCCTCACCATCCTGACTTATTTTTTTATTAATTCATGGGCTGTGAGCTTCGCTGGCTGGGCCAGCATTTATTGCCCATCCCTAATTGCCCTTGGTGGTGGTGAGCTGCCTTGGAAATATATCACCGTTCCTTCACTGTCACTGGGTCAAAATCCTGGAACTCCCTCCCTAACAGCACTGTGGGTGTATCAGTGGTACAAGAAGGCAGCTCACCACCACCTTCTCAAGGGCAACTAGGGATGGGCAATAAATGCTGGCCTAGCCAGTGAAGCCCAGGTTCCATTAAAGAATTTTTAAAAAATCCTTCTAATCCCTTTAACAACATTTATTTTACTGGGACAGCTGTCATTGGAAAACATCAAAAAGTGATTTGTGCATGGAGATTTATTCCTTAAAGATTTTATTCCTTTATCAGTAATTGATTTCTGTGATTGACAATATTAGACTCTTCTAATGAGGCTGAGGTGCCCCAATGAAGCTGAGCTCATCATTTGCCTACAGCCCCACCATGGCTCACTTGCTGCTGTGTTTTGCAGGTTTTTTAGTAATTTTCCCACTGCCCGTCGGTACTTCAGACAATTCCAGCACTTGCAGGACCCCCAGGAGATGCAACGCAGTGTTCAGCTCAGCAGGCATGCCCACAGGGTGATGGGGGCCATCAACAGTCTGGTGGAAAACCTTGAGCATCCAAATGAGATTGACTCTATCCTGCAGTCAGTGGGAAGGGCACATGCTCTCAGGCACAAAGTGGATCCTGTGTACTTTAAAGTAAGTAATATCTGTGGGCAGCTGAACAAACCTGGGAGTTAGTGAGGCCTTTGACAAAGAAACTGCTTTGTAAGAAGCAAGTAAAATTGACAGGCTATTTCAAAGAAGTTTATTACAAAAGTTCAGGTGTGTAGCATAAGAAGAAACATAGCAGCATGGAAATGAGTTTGGATAATTAGATGTTGCTCAACCTGGAGAAGATTAGACTTTAAGGATTCCAAGACCACCTCTGTCCTTTGTGTATATTTGGATTTGAGGACAATTTTGGAATTTGTTAATGACATGGAGTAAATGTAGGGATCAGGCAAAGAATGAGGATTATTAAAGGTTCAGGAGGTCAGTCTGGTGTTAGGGTATCATCTGATTGAAAGGATGAAAGGATTTGCGAAGTCTTTTAAAGCTCCTGGATTTCCATATCTTTCAGCACTTCTTTACATGCAGATGTTAATGTAGGGTGTTGTTATCTCAGTGCATGGGGTCTGCACTGTTTTGTGAGGCCTTATCTTTAGTTAATCCAATTGTACATATTAACAAATCCCTTCTTCCATTTCTACTTTCTTCTCAAATACTATATTCTCTTTGTTAATTTGATTTCAAATCTGAATTAAATCTATTTGATAGTTTAAAAATCTTGTCATTGTCTTTAATTAACTGTGTGTCTGTTTTTCCAGAGCCTGATTTTACAGGTACCACAATCCCTGCCCAGGGGATTCACCTGAGAGTCCCCTCAGCCCCAGCCTCTCACCAACCCATTCGACCAAAGCTGTCCAGCTTCCCACATGTCATGATCCCCCACCCCAGCCATAGGCAAAATGCCAGCAGGCGTGGGATGAGGCCATTAAGTGTCCATTAATTGGTCAAAAGCCCAAGGGCGGACGGACAGACCACCCGATGCCTTCCCATCCCAATAGCATTTCAGAGCGGTCGGGGTGGTGGGAGGGTCACCTGCTGGATTTTATTGCTCCCTGACTTCAAACCCACCAATGGAGGAGTGTGAAATCCAACCCCAGGGACCTGCCTCTCTCTTTCCCCATCTGTCTCTCCCTGCCTCTGCACTTTATTCCCTCTCACTCTCTCCTTTTTCTGTCTTTTTATATATCATTGTCTTTGCATGTAGCTCTGTGACTCACCCAGCCTCTCTCTCTATCTCTGACTCTCACCGTCTCTCTCTCTCTCTCTCTGTCTCTGACTCTCACCGTCTCTCTCTCTCTCTCTCTCTGTCACTAGATATTAAATGGTGTTATCCTGGAGATCCTAGTGGAGGAATATTCAGAATTCTTCACCCATGAAGCCCAAGAGGCTTGGACAAAGTTACTGACTCTCATCTACATAAAAGTCTGTGCTACATATCAGGAGGTTCGCTACTCCAGAACTTCTCCTTCTGAAGTCCACCATCACTTTGGAGGTGTCGACTCTCCTGATGCTGAGGCCTACCAAAGAAATACAAGCAGCACTTTCCAGAATTTGGGGATTAAGGATCACAATAAGGCAAAATGAAACAAGATGACCTGTGAAGCAACGTGTACAGAGAAGACAGCCCCAAATCCACGTGGCAGGTTTCTGTTGAAGTGTCTTTACACATCTCTCCCTGTCCCCGTCTCCCTCCCTGTCCCCGTCTCCCTGTCCCCGTCTCCCTGTCCCCGTCTCCCTCCCTGTCCCCGTCTCCCTGTCCCCGTCTCCCTGTCCCCATCTCCCTCCCTGTCCCCGTCTCCCTCCCTGTCCCCGTCTCCCTGTCCCCGTCTCCCTGTTCCCATCTCCCTGTCCCCGTCTCCCTCCCTGTCCCCGTCTCCCTCCCTGTCCCCGTCTCCCTGTCCCCATCTCCCCGACTCCCTCCCTGTCCCCGTCTCCCTCCCTGTCCCCGTCTCCCTCCCTGTCCCCGTCTCCCTGTCCCTGTCTCCCTGTCCCCGTCTCCCTGTCCCGTCTCCCTCCCTGTCCCCGTCTCCCTGTCCCCATCTCTCTGTCCCCGTCTCCCTCCCTGTCCCCGTCTCCCTCCCTGTCCCCGTCTCCCTCCCTGTCCCCCTCTCCCTCCCTGTCCCCGTCTCCCTCCCTATCCCCGTCTCCCTCCCTGTCCCCATCTCCCTGTCCCCATCTCCCTGTCCCCGTCTCCCTCCCTGTCCCCGCCTCCCTCCCTGTCCCCGTCTCTCCCACTGTCCCTGTCTCCCTCCCTGTGCCCGTCTCCCCCTGTGCCCATCTGCCCCCCCGTGCCCGTCTCCCTCCCTGTCCCCGTCTCCCTGTCCCCGTCTCCCTCCCTGCCCCCATCTCCCTGTCCCCGTCTCCCTCCCTGTCCCCGTCTCCCTCCCTGTCCCCGTCTCTCTCCCTGTCCCCGTCTCCCCCCTGTCCCCGTCTCCCTCCCTGAGCCCGTCTCCCCCCCTGTCCCCGTCTCCCCCCCTGTGCCCGTCTCCCTCCCTGTCCCCGTCTCCCTCCCTGTCCCCGTCTCCCTGTCCCCGTCTCCCTGTCCCCATCTCCCCCCCTGTCCCCGTCTCCCCGCCTGTCCCCGTCTCTCCCCCTGTGCCCGTCTCCCCCCCGTGCCCATCTCCTCCCCTGTCCCCGTCTCCCTCCCTGTCCCCGTCTCCCTCCCTGTCCCCGTCTCCCTCCCTATGCCCGTCTCCCCCTGTGCCCGTCTCCCCCCCTGTGCCTGTCTCCCCCACTGTGTCTGTCTCCCTGTCCCCGCCCCTGTGTCTGTCTCTGTCCCCAGGTCTCAGTAAAAGTGTCTTTCTCTGTGCCTTGGAGTAAGTGCATCGATCCCTGTTGTGACTTTGAGACTCTGTGTGCTACTGGCCATCTGGATAATGTAACTGTGTTATTTTCTTCAGGTGTATATATGACAAAATATATAGAATAAAATCCTACAGAAACACAGGCAACATCAGAATTGTTATAATTTGACAGATATTTCCCTGGTTACAAGAACCAAGTGACACATTCTCTTGGACACTTTGCATCCAGTTTCATTCTGCCGATCATGGGCTGCAATTGGAGAAAAACCAAAAGGATTATTTTGTGAATGGTTTGTCTTGTAAGTTATTAAAAAGAAAGACTTGCATTTTGATGGTACCTTTCATCACCTTGGGACCTCCCAAAGCTCTTTACATCCAATGAAGTATTTTTGAAGTATGGTTACTGTTGTTGTAATGTAGGAAACATGGCAGCCAATTTGTGCACAGCAAGATCCCAGCAATGAGCTGAATGACCAAATAATCCATTTTACATGGAATATACAGAGAGAAGCCATTCAGTCCAGTTAATCTGTGCTGAAGGTTTTACTCTACATGAATCTCCTAACTATTTACCTCATTACAAACCTTTTGGAATATCTTTCCTCTCACGTCCTTGTCTAGTTTCTTGTTGAAAGTATCTATGCTATTCATCTCAGTCCTGTAGTAGTGAGTTTCATATTCTCACCATTCTCTGGGTAAAGACATTTCATCTTATTTCCCTATTGGATTTATTAGTAACTATCTTGCATTCATGGCCACAAGCTTTGCATTTGCCCACAATTAGGAGTATGCTTTGCGAGCATGTTTAAGTGTTGTTTAAGGGATAAATGTTGCTCCCAGGGCAGTGGGGACAATCGCCTGCCCTTCTTCGAATAGTGCCATGGGATCTTTTACAGCCACCTGAGACAGCTCTCCATTTTAACCCAGGTGAGAATGGGGGGGGGAGGGGGTGAAGGTTAAGCAGGTAACAATTCTACCAAATAATTTTAACTTCATTTTAGTGCGAGCTTGTGGACTCCAGCCCAAGGCCAGTGGAAATGAGGCAAAGGCAGGTGAACAGGAAGTGCAAAGTAGTGTGATCTCAGGTCATCATCGGGAGCCAGAAGATAGGATGTTGGCAAAGTAAGTGGGTGAGGAACAAGAACAAAGAACAAAGAAAAGTACAGCACAGGAACAGGCCCTTCGGCCCTCCAAGCCTGCGCCAATCATATTGCCCGACAACTAAAACATTTTGCACTTCCGGGGTCCGTATCCCTCTATTCCCATCCTATTCATGTATTTGTCAAGCTGCCTCTTAAACACCACTATCGTACCTGCTTCCACCACCTCCTCTGGCAGCGAATTCCGGACACTCACTACCCTCTGCGTAAAAAACTTGCCCCGCACATCTCCTCTATAGTTTTCTCCTCTCACCTTAAATCTATGTCCCCTAGTAATTGACTCTTCCACCCTGGGAACAAGCTTCTGACTATCTACTCTGTCCATGCCACTCATAATTTTGTAAACTTCTATCAAGTCGCCCCTCAATCTCCGTCGCTCTAGTGAGAACAATCCGAGTTTCTCCAACCTCTCCTCATAGCTAATAACCTCCAGACCAGGCAGCATCCTGGTAAACCTCCTCTGCACCCTCTCCAACGCCTCCATATCCTTCTGGTAATGTGGTGACCAGAATTGCACACAATATTCCAAGTGTGGCCTAACCAAGGTTCTATACAGCTGCAGCATGACTTCCCAGCTTTTATACTCAATACTCCTGCCAATGAAGGCAAGCATGCCATATGCCTTCCTGACTACCTTATCCACCTGCGTTGCCACTTTCAGTGACCTGTGGACCTGTACACCCAGATCCCTCTGCCCGTCAATGCACTTAAGGGTTCTGCCATTTACTGTATAATTCCTGCCTGTATTAGACCTTCCAAAATGCATTACCTCGCATTTGTCCAGAATAAACTCCATCTGCCATTTCTCCGCCCAAGTCTCCAACCGATCTATATCCCGTTGTATCCTTTGACAATCCTCTTCACTATCTGCAACTCCTCCAACCTTAGTGTCATCTGCAAACTTACTAATTAGCCCAGTTACATTTTCCTCCAAATCATTTACGTATACTACAAACAGCAAAGGTCCCAGCACTGATCCCTGCGGAACTCCACTAGTCACAGCTCTCCATTCAGAAAAGCACCCTTCCACTGCTACCCTCTGTCTTCTATGACCAAGCCAATTCTGTATCCATCCTGCCAGCTCACCTCTGATCCCGTGCGACTTTACCTTCTGTACCAGTCTGCCATGAGGGACCTTGTCAAAGGCCTTACTGAAATCCATATATATAACATCCACTGCCCTTCCATCGTCGATCATCTTTGTCACTTTCTCGAAAAACTTGATCAAGTTAGTGAGACACGACCTCCCCTTCACAAAACCATGCTGCCTCTCACTAATACGCCCATTCGCTTCCAAATGGTAGTAAATCCTGTCACGAAGAATCTTCTCCAATAATTTCCCTACCACTGACGTAAGGCTCACCGGCCTGTAATTTCCTGGATTATCCCTGCTACCCTTCTTAAACAATGGAACAACATTGGCCATTCTCCAGTCCTCTGGGACCTCATGCGTAGCCTGTGAGGATACAAAGATTTCTGTCAAAAGGAGCAGATGTTAATCACAGTTGAGGGAGGAGAAAACTTGGGCAGGGTGGGTTCGAGGTCTCCTTGCGGGGCAAGTGATGCACCCTGGTCCTGCCTGCACCCGGATTTTGCTGGTGCATCTTGGTTTGCGTAGGTGCCAATCCACCTGGAGTTACATTTCTGTGTGCTGCAGCTGCACTATTGGAACATTGGAAAATTTCCAGTTGAAATAGTGTGTGTAGCGACAATTTCAGGAATTGCCCAAACCCCACTCTCCCTCACGGGATGATGGGGTCTGTGTTACATTAATTGACCTCCCCCAGTGGTAAAGCCCTAGGATTGGTTTCAATGATCTCTGCTAATTGAGGTATAGGACCCAATCACAGTCCTATCTCATAATGACAATGCAGTGGAATTAATTTCCTAAACCTCCCTCTTCACATTTTTCTCTTGCTCTTCGAGCTTGCTTAAAACCCAAGTCATTTGTCTGAATGTCTTTTTCTTTTGATTGGTGTCATTTTTGTCTGATTGCGTTCCTGCAAAGGTATTTTACAATGTTAAAGGCGCTATATAAATGCACATTGCTGTTGTAGTTGTGCCTCCTGCTGGAAAGTACATTGGGTGATAATGGGAGGAGGCACTCCATTGAAGAATATCCTGATGGACTTATACATGAAGACTGCTGATGGGTGAGGTAGTGTGGGTGGGTGGCTCACAGTGGGAGTCAGTACATTCTGGGGAGGTTAATCCAAGTTTGCTGGGTTAATGGGTAATGATCTATAATTGTGGAGGTAGCCTGAGCATCTGAGTGGTAAAGTCACCCAAGTGATGTTCAGTGTGAACATTCTGTCGCTAATGTTATGATGTGGCAGGTGGTGTTTGCCAGACTGACCAAATCCCAAAGGAAAACGTGACCACACTATCACAATGAGTTTGCAATTTGTATCTATTAAGAGAAGGTTTGTGCACTGAAGTCGGAAGTAATGAGTCCACTGCCACCTTTTTGAGATTTTAAAGATTAAATTAAAATATTTATTAACAAGAAAAGAAAACTTAAACACACAAGACTACAGTTACACAGTTACATTTAGTTTTATAATAGTCCTCACAAGCTTTCTACTTAACTAGACTATAACAACACACCCTTTTCAGGCATCAGTTCAAATAGATTCTTAATCTGTAAAACATTAGCAATATTACCACAAGTACCCACTGTCGCTGTATGGGAGGTATCTCACAGCTTTTTCCCTCTCGCTCAACAATGGAATTCCAAAGCTTTTAATAAGACCTTGGTTACCGAAACAGCAAACTTCTCCAGAGTGGCGAGAGGTGTTTTTCCCCATAACTCTCTTTCATACAATGTACCTTTCAAGATCTCACATGGCCAAACCCCACACATCTTTCCATCCTTCTTTAAATATATTTCCTCCCTTTTGATCTGTAAATCCCATTGTTTCAATCTTGCTTTGGAAATTACTTTTCCCAGAATATAAACATCTTTCACATTGTTGTTATGGCACTTTCTGGAAAAATAAACTTAATAACTTTGCCTTGTTTTTCTTGCCAGTTGTAAATCTCTTATCCTGTCCCTTTTGCAAATCAAACAACCTCTCAATTTATCTAAAAATGCAAATTCCATTCACACTGTATCTGCAGAGACTTCATTCTAGTTTCTCCATCTCCATTTCAAATGCCTGCTTTACACCTAATCCCTTTGATGATTCAAACTTTGCAGTCTGACTGTCTGCAGTTTAATTAAACCACGCCCATAAACCTGCTTCGGTATTCCACAGGAATATTAGGGGGAAATGATATTTCCTTTACACAAACAGTAGAAAAGTAAAACTATTATTCAAGATTGAGGACAGCTGATCTACCCAATAGATTACCAGTACTCTGAGCATCATTGTTGATTGTGTTGAGGTATGTGTGAATGAATACAGTCGGGTTTTATTCCTTGGGGGTGAGACGGCTAGCAGTGATCTGACTGAAGTCTGTAAACCCAGAACAATAATGGGAATATGACTTAAAGTTGTTGAAAGCGTATCTGGGAAATTTTCACATACAGGGAGTGAGAATATAGAATACATTGCCTCAGGCAGAGGCGCACGACCATGTGAACGTTTAAAAGAGAGGTTTACTTATCAAGAAAAGGCAAGGATTGGGATTCGAGATAAAGCTAAACATGCCTGTGCAGAGTTAGATGGGCCAAGTGGCCAACACTTGTTTCCATTCTCTCTCTCTCTGTGTGTGGAATGTTAAATGCATTATTATCAATATTCATATTTCACATTACTCAGTGTCCTAACTGCTCATCAGGAATCTTGGATTTGGGGCCAAGTCATTCTCATAAATACTACACAAAGCACGCACACACCTCACACAGCACCACCATCATCTCAAATGGAAATCATTGCAATCACCTCAAATAAGAAACATTTATCAGGTATTTAATTGTCACATTCTGCACATGCTCACTCTGTTCACTGAGAAACTCGGCTGTGGAAGGTTTTTGTTCTCAATAGCAGCAAATAGGTGAACAGCAGAGTCAGCTTCCACTGATTCCATTAGAAAGGCCTTTATATCCAGGTGGGGCTCTGAGAGGAGAAACTGCTCAGTTAGTGCAATGTGTTGGTAAATATGACAATGCAGGCAGAGGCGAGGGGTGGTGAGGAAGAAACTTGGGGTGGGTGGTGGGGAGAGGTCCTTTGGGCAGAGGCCTGGATGAGTAGGTTAGGCCTGGGGAAAATGCCCCTGAGGGAGGAGAGGCTTGGGAGGAGTAGAAACATTTAAACTAGAAGCAGGAGTAGGCCATTCGGCCCTTCGAGCCTGCTCCACCATTCATTATGATCGTGGCTGATCATCCAACTCAACAGCCTGCTCCCGCTTTCTCCCCATATCCTTTGATCCCTTTCACCCCAAGAGCTATATCTAACTCCTTCTTGAAAACAATAGAAACATAGAAACTAGTGAAAGACCCAGTCTGGAGGGAGAGAAAGGCTAGGTTGAGAGGGGGAGATCAGGTGTAAAGAGAGGTTAGGGATTGGAGAGGGAAAGGTTTGGGGTGTGGGGAGGGTGTCGAGGCCAGGGTGTATGGCCAAGCAAGGGTATGCCGAGGGTAAGGGTGGCTTAAAGAGGCCAGGAGATGCTTAAATGGCTTCACAGCATAAATTGCAAAGCTGGAGAATGATCACTGAATACAATGTCTGTTAACATGTCACATTATTGAATTAAATTCTGTGTTCAGATCTCGGGTTGTTCAATTGTCTTTCTCTCCAGACTCTGATGCTGATCAGTTGTTGGTTTCCTGGTCTCAGCTATTTGCTGCTTTATAAATACCAGAGATTCCCAGCTCATCTCAAACCCATTCATATCAGTCACTCAGAACCATACAGAGATGGCCTAAACAGCTAGCCTCACCCTCTGACCATGACCCTCTCTCTGTCCACCCCAGTCCTGCCCCAATGGAGCCCCCTGCCCATCCCCCAGTGAGTGCTTAGCTGCTACTCCTGGGAGTCCCTACCCCACTACTCATTGCCACCCCCCCCCCTCCTCTGGGAGTCCCCATCCTCTTCCCCTCTCCCCCACCAAGCCACAGGAGCCACCCCCCCACCCTATCCACCCTCCCCCCACCCTATCAACCCTCCCCCCACTGACAACTGAGCCACCCCAACCCCCTGCCAGGCTGTAAGAATTCTGGATCTGGACCCACTTTGTGGCCTGTTTTGTCCTTCCTAAAGTGAGGGGCTTGAAACTGGACAATCTGACTGCAGTGTAAGTTTACAGAGAGAAATTGTATTCTGACAAAAGATCTCGGAAATGAAATTTAAAAATTGTATCCCAATTTTTACAGAGGGAACAGCAGTGTGTCTTACAGAGGGAAGTGTTGCTAAATGATAGGTGGACTAGATACAAGAAACTTGCAATTGCTTAAGAACTGTGCAATGGGTAATGGGTAACTTGAACTTTATCGTTAGTCTGTGTCAAGCCAACTTATTTGTTTTAATGAATGCAGAGACTGCAGCTACTCATATGCAGGAAGTGCTCCCCTGGTGTTTTGGCACAGATAAACACAGCAAAATTATAAATAGAGCATCATCACCATCATCTCTACTGGCCATTTCCAACTCAGCTGCTTATTTTACCTGCTGAATGTCAGGTACAATGTAAAACTTGCTATTATTCATTATCGCCCATTGTTCAGCCAACATAAATAAATTGCAATTACATCCAATGAGGTTAAACAAACAATGATCAGTGAGAATCGAGCAGCTCTGAATTATGTTTTAGGGGATGGTGGTGTAGGGACATAGGTCTAATTACCAAGCAGGAGATTTAGCTGTGAGTTGAATGGGAAATTGGATAAGCAGCAATCTTGCCCAGAGTTGCTGTGATTGTCTCTTTGGGTTTACACTCAAGTAATTTGGTCACATATACTGTAGTTATCACACAATGTTAATTCAATGTTACTTATACTCAGTGATTCCTGTTGTTAAAGATGTGGATTGCAGCTGTGAAGTGAGATAGGCAGTTTCAGTTCTGAGTGAGAGAGCAAACTGCGTGCTTTGGGCCACAGTGAACCTCAGTGCCCAATATTCAGTACATCAGGCAGTTGCCTTTGTAACTATTAGCACCATGGGTTGTACTCCCTGTTGTCAGCTCCCTATGACTGCTTTCTCTGCACCAAAGCTCTCCCACTATCTGCGCTCTCCCGCTGCCTGCGCTCTCCCGCTGCCTACACTGTCTCAGACATTAGCACCGGGTAGAATTCGCAGCAAACAGGCACTTTGTCCCAGGGGTGTGAACTCCTCAGGGCAAGGTTTCTGATATGTGCTCCTGGCATTGCAGCTCTATGCCCCAAACACTGAGGATGCAATTCTATCGCTCAAATATTCATCCTGTTTGGATATGATATTCCAAGAATGATTAAAGCTTTAATCTGTTTACTTTAACAAGTTCCACTTACAATTTGGCAGGACTGAGTTTGACTCCAAAGGAAGCAGCCAGTCTCTGGATCAATCCTAATATAAGCAAAAAGACACAGTCATATCTATAGTTCCTTAAGAGGAGCTTGGAGCAGTTTATACACTTTGATGTGTCTTGCCTCTGGCTCAGGTCTCGATTACTCACTATCTGCTGCTATTTATTGTACTGAGACCTAATTTGTGTTACTCATTCTAGACAGACAGTGGCTTCTATGTAGTTAAACCAAAGAACAGACAGACACATTGAGATTCCTGTAGAGTAAAGGGTTAATGTCAGGAGCACCTGATACTGATGTAACTGTGATGCAATGTCACATGATTAAGAGACTGAGATCTGGTGGGAAGTAGAAGTACAACCTGGTGTAGAGTCCTGAGATGTACTTAGATCTGTAAACAAGAATGGATCGTACAAATAAAATCTATGTTAGCATTTTTAGGGTAACAGGCAAATCCTAAAGAAACCCCACCTAGACCCTGAATACAAGATGTAACATGGTGGCAGCGGACAGAACATAAAACACCCAGAAGACTGCAGACCTGAAAGACCTACAAATCCTTGGGAAAAGAATAAGAAGGAAAAAGGATAAGAAGAAAAAAGATTGAAGATCCACCAGAGAATGGAGCATCATGGGTGCTGTGAATGCAAGCAGACACTTGGACCCAGAGTCCAGACAGCAGCGAGTATATATCACAATCTACAAGCCATACTACTGAAGCAGGCAACAGACCCAGAGCTTAGGACAAGCATGGAGTCTACATTGCAACTCCCATAACTGTTCTGAAGCACTGATGGCTCACAACACTGGGATAACTGGAGAAAGAGATTCTCCAGATACACAACAACTTCGGGTTTGCATAAGAAGAAACAAATGGATCAGGTCAGCACTTTATGCAGTAGGGACTATTGCAGATGATGTAATAGCAAGACAGGGAGTCAATGAGGCTTCAAGCTCATACGATGAAGTCCTCCAGGCATTTGATGTTTGCTTCAGTGTTCGAAAAAAATTTGATCATCGAACGAGCAAAATTTAACAAGAGGAAACAAAAACTGAGCGAATACATGGGTTCATTCATAATGACCTGCACAGGCTAGCAGAGAATTGTGACTATGGAGTTCTCGGGGATGAATGAATACGCGATTGTGTAGTAGTTGGGCTGTTAGGTGAAACCCTATCAGATCTCTTGCAAACAAGGGAAGATTTAACTCTCACAAAGGTAGCGCAGATAGCATGATAGACTGATCTTAGGAAGCAAAACAGAATGGTTGTCCTTTGGGGGGGAAAGTGATGTCCCAAGGAAAAGAATGAATGAGTCCATTCTATACGTCAGACAGAAAAGAGCACAGTGAAGCAAAAGCCCACAATCGGGGAAAAGCACGCCGACTGCCATCTTGAAATGCTCTTGGTGGGCAGCAAAACCCCACACAAATGGAAAAAATGTCCAGCAGGAGGAGCTGAGTGCCACAGCTGTGCAAAGTTAAGACACTTTAAAATTGTCTGCTGATCCAAAATACAAGCAGCTCACAGGAAGATAGAGAAAATAACAAGGCCCAGTTAGAGTCAACAAGTGGAAGAGCCACAGAAAAAACAACTAACCTTCCTAGGAGGAGTTACCAAAACAGAAAATAATTATTGTAGCATTAAATGACAAGTTGATGGTCACCCAACAGAATTCCAGCTAGATACTGCTGCAGATGTTTCAGTATTTTCTGAAGTAAAATGACTTAAAAATATCACATTACAGTCATCAAACATCCAGATGCAGGGTCCAGGAGGGACTATACTAAAAGTAATAAGCCAACACTTGGCGAGATTAAGATACAAGGATAAAGGAATTATTGAACCCCTGTATGTTATGTAGAACCAGGATTATCATTATTGAGCAGAAAACCAAGTCTGGAGCTGAGCCTCATTTACACGGTTGATGAAGTTGCTGATGAGCAGTCCAATAATGTGTTCAGAAATGAATTTCCATCTCTTTTTTCAGGCTTAGGAAATCTGAAGGCAAAATATCATGTAACCCTAAGGGCAGATGCTAAGCCTATATGTCTCTTCACAGCAAGGAAGGTCCCTTACCCGCTCTGACACAAAGTCAAGAGTGAGATTGAATGCACATTACAACAAAGAGTCATCTCTCCAGTAACCATACTGACACAGTGATATTCTGGAATGGTCACAGTAAACAAGCCTAATTGGATTGGCAACCTTGTCAATAGGGCCTGAGCCATTTGCTCACCAGGCAAGCTTGATGCTGAAATCAGGCACATCAAAGACACCCTGCAGGATAATGGCTACCCTGATCAGATCAGTTTGCACAGTATGTCACACAAACTCATCAACAGGCTCAAGGCCATCACCTTTGGCTCTGACTACCTCAGATTATCCTGGAAGGGCAAGATACCTCAAAAATTTGAGCAGTACCAACACAAGTAGTATTTTCCACTAACAGAAAGCTGCCATCAAGCCAAAAAGACATTCTACCTATCACATTAATGAGTAATGTGGTGTATGAATTTCAGTGCCAGTGCGATGCTATGTAGGGTGTATGTCCCAAAGACTGGCGGATCATATCAAACAGCATGTCCCAGCCACTGTTCACAACGGGCAAGGTACAAACCTTACCCAACCAGTCCGTGCTTGCAAAACTCAAACACAGTGTCCGACATTAGATGTGATTCCACAACTGGACAACATTTGCTAAATAATCCTCAGTGTGCTAAGAATTACGCTGACAACCAATTTAAGATTGTCAGTCAGGCTCAGTGTGGCACACTTGCGTGTACTGGAGCTACATCTATTAATACACAGGGCCCTGTTCTTTGCGGACAGAAAGAACATGTACACACATTGCACCTGTTTCAGCCAAACAAAATAAGTGACAGCCATTCACTGTTTCATTCCTCAGGGCAACCCTTGACCAATCAGAGTCAAGCTGCCTGGGTTAAATTTCAAACAATGCTTGGCAGTTAACTGTCAGTCACCATTAGCTACATGCTCCATGGCAATGCCTCTACCACTCAGAATCCACTTGCCAACCAATCAGCACTCTCTTCTCATACAATATTCTTGTGATTGTCCTGATGAGTGCAAGATGAAAAGCTTTAACAAAATGTCTTTTTTATAAGACTGTATTAGCCAGCTCCATCAGAACAGTCGGCTATTCTGAGTCTTAAATTTTTCTACAAAGGCCAAGGGATTATGGTTAGTATGTACTAGTGTTTCTTTACAGCCACGATGGATGTATAGCTCAAAATGCTTAAGAACCAGTAACAATCCCAGGGTTTCCTTTTCTACCATAGAGTGTCTCTTTTGAAGCCAATTTAATTTTTTGGATAAGTCCCCCACTGGCTTCTCTATGCCTGATTCATCTTCCTGCAGTCAGACAGCACCCACCCCCAGATCACTAACATTGATTAGCTTCCTGCAATCAGACTGCACCCACCCCCAGATCACTAACATTGATTAACTTCCTGCAATCAGACTGCACCCACCCCCAGATCACTAACATTGATTAACTTCCTGCAATCAGACTGCACCCACCCCCAGATCACTAACATTGATTAACTTCCTGCAGTCAGACTGCACCCACCCCCAGATCACTAACATTGATTAACTTCCTGCAGTCAGACTGCACCCACCCCCAGATCACTAACATTGACTTCCAGCTTATAGGGTTTAGCAAAGTTACGGGTGGCTGGTTAGGATTTCCTTCAGCTGCTTAAAAGCCGTCTGTCACTCTCTTAACCAGACCACCTTTGCCTTCTTTTATAATAACTGGAACAGCTATTGTGCTGAAATTTGGCACAACCTTACGATAGAAGCTGCACATCTCTAAAAATCTCACGATTTCCCGTTTAGTATTAGGGACAGGGAATTCCTGTACTTTCACTGTTCTTGGTAACACTTGTCCTTTCTCTACCAGATGCCCCAGATAAGTTACCCACACTTTTGCAAACTTACTCTTGGCAAGGTTTATTACCAGATCTGCCAACTGTAATTGTTTAAATAGGGCTTCTAATTGTTTTAAATGATCTTTCCAGGCATTGCTGTAAATCAATACATCATCCAAATAAACTACACAGTTAGGAACATTGGTTACAACTTGATTCATTAGTCTTTGGAAAGTGGTTGGAGCGTTTATTAGCCCGAATGGCCTCACTTGGCATTGGTATATCCATTTGGCGTGACAAAAGCTGATATCTCCTTAGCTCATGATATTTAAGATACTTGCCAGTATCCTTTCAATATATCTATCTTCATAAGGAACGTGGCACTGCCAACACTGTCAATACAATCTTTTAAACAAGGGATTGGGTAGAAATACATTGTTGTTACAGCATTAACCTTTCTGTAATTAATGCAGAGTCTGGTTGACCTGTCGGGTTTAGGCACTGACACTACAGGAGAACTCCAACTGCTTTGGATAGGCTCAGTTAGGTGATTTTTTAACATCTGTTGAATTTCTGCAGTCACTTGGGTTTCTTTCTCTGGACTTAAATGATTTATAGGAGAAGATTCCTCTACATCCACATCATGTGTGGCTAAAGTTGTAGACCCTAGTTCATCCTTACAGATCTCTTTAAATTCTGTAAGTAACCTCACTAGACCTTCTCATTATCCTGCCTCTCAGTATGAAAATATGGTGTCTAACTGTCCTAATATTTCAGTGTTAGTTAACCAGATAGTTCAATTTGCAAACTGTCTAAATTTCCTTCTGTCTCACTCTCACTGTCTTTCCCATCCTCCACTATCCTTACTACCTGACATATCTGCTCCTTCTTATCCTCCTCCCTATGATGATATTTTAACAGATTGATATGACATAGCTGATTCTTTTTCCTGTGATATGGGGTCAGAATAATCTGCGATCAAATAATTTACTTTACTAATCCTCGTACTGACCTTGTATATACCACTGAAGCATGCTTTCAGAGGCATCTCCTGTAAAGGCAATAACACCAACACTTCACCCCCCTGGTTGTAATGTTCGGGTCACAGCTTGCTTATCTGCCCATTCTTTCATCTTTGTTTGAGAAATTTTAAGATGTTCTTGAGCCACTTTGCAGGCTCCCGGGAACCGTTCCTGGAACACGGACACACAGGGCAGGATTTAACCTCCTGCAGGCTCCCGGGAACCGTTCCTGGAACACGGACACACAGGGCAGGATTTAACCTCCTGCAGGCTCCCGGGAACCGTTCCTGGAACACGGACACACAGGGCAGGATTTAACCTCCTGCAGGCTCCCGGGAGCGTTCCTGGAACACGGACACACAGGGCAGGATTTAACCTCCTGCAGGCTCCCGGGAACCGTTCCTGGAACACGGACACACAGGGCAGGATTTAACCTCCTGCAGGCGGGTGTGTGCCTGACCCGATCAGACATAAAATAGTGCGAGATGATGTGGAGCAAGCCTCCTGACGTCATCGCGGCACTTGCGCGATATTTTGGTTGGTGGGTGTGCAGCTGAGTCAGTAGCGTTACCCACTGACAATTAAGAGACCTATTAAGGCCATTAATCAATTAATTAAAAGCTCTTTCTCACTGCCCGTCCAATCTTACAGTCGGTGGCTGGGTGAACCGGCCAGGCAACTTTGAGATTTTTTAGGAAACTTCATCCACGGGCGGGATGAGGTTTCCAACATTAATTTTAAAAATATCTTATGACATAATTTTATTACGTTTATGTTTGTGTAGCTGAGTCCTATGTGGGGACATTTTTTGCACATTTTCAGATTCAGGGCGCTCTCAGTGTGCGCACCCTGTGCATGCTCAGACTTTCACACTCGTGCTCCTCCCACCCCGACCCCGGCAGCACTGAGCTCCTCCTCAGCGCCTTTCACACTGACTGGCAGCTGTTCCCAGCTGTTCCCAGGCCCACCCACCGCACCCGCCCAGCAACCCGACAATCCTGTCCATAATCTAACAGAGAGGATTCATCCCACTCTCCGAAAAACTTTCCTTTCATTAATTTCAGAGGACCTCTTATCTCATGTCCAGAAATTAATTCAAAAGGACTAAAACCAGTAAATTCATTTGGTGAATCTCAGGCAGCAAATAAAAGAAAGTCCCGATCATGGGGATATTCATGACAATATTTAATGATTGTTTTGAGAGTTTGATTTGCCTCTCTAAAGCTTCCTGTGTCTGGGCTGTGAAACTGTTTTATACCCAAACTATTCATTGGGTGGAGTTTTCCCAGATTTGCACTCAGTGCGGTAGCGGGTGGGTAAAATAACCTTTTACCCTCCAGTGGCGATGACGGGTTTTCATGCCGTATCGTCCCAAACCTGCCTCCTTATTTATGCATTTCTGGGAAACGCGCCATTTCCATGGCGGGCGGGCTCTCATTTGCCCGCCAGCCATCACCCCGCTGCCAAATCACGCCGGGCGCCATCTTTAAAGTCCAGCCACAAGCACAGCGCTCATTGCTTCCAGCTCACCGCTGCTGCCCGGGAGACATGGCCAGCAAAGGAGAAAGGACCCCAGCCCCCCTCAGCAGCTCCAGCTTCACAGGCCGAGGAGGGCACCACTGCCACATAGCAGGACCCCCAAAACAGGCTGGGGCCCTCCAGAAGATGCCGGCCAAAATCATCCCAGACAGAGTGTCACAGTCAGCAGACTACCTCTCCCTCCACTGTGAATATCCGGGGAGCAACAAGACATAGCGGCAGGGTTAGGAAAGTTAAGGAGAATTAGTTGCACAGCCTGGCCATGGGTGTTAATCACTTGTATAGACTGTTCACTATTGTCAATAAACTCCCAAGAATGTCTCCCTGCCTATGGCTCCTTGTTCTGATGAGCAGTGTTCGTGTCACTCAGATGTGAAACCTTTCTGCACAAGATAAAGGCAGGTGTCTCAGTCCAGGGCCTCTTCCCTGTGTCTGTGCAGCCTTCAGACCACCCGCTCCGTGCTCCTCCTGCAGCATGAGAGAGAGAGACATGGTTAGCATGGGTGAACTTAGCACCTTTCCTGGCCCTGTGTGACTGCCCCTTAATGCTTCCTGGAGAGTGCTGGTCACCCCTCGGATGAGTGCACTGTATGGCTGCCTTGTCAGCCTACAACATGGGGGAGACAGCTCCTAACTGGGATGGTGAGATTGCCAGGGACTGAGTGCCTCCAGCAGTGACTGCTACATGGCCAGTGTTGGTGAGGAGATTGTACAACGTGTGCAGCCCAACTGCTCTGCGGTCCAGTAAAGTAGTCATGGACTTGTAGTCTGTGCTTGGGGGGGTGAGGTCTGAAGCGCCTGAACTGTCTCAGGTGCAGGGGAATGGTCAGTTTATACAGGTGTCCCTACTGTGTAGCCACTTCCCTCGCATACCCCGCCCACCACCTTGATTTCTCGTGCGCGGGATCCAACGCCAGGGCAGCAGTTGCCCCCGGATACACACACCCCCCCCCCCCCAACTCACCCCCAACAACAGTCGCCTTCGTAGCAGGGTGGCACTTCAACCCAGCACCCCAGTGCCCCTGAAGCCTGCAAAGCAACAGGCGACCCTGGCAAGCTGAGCAGAACAATGCTGTTCACTCACTTCCAGTTCCCCCAAAGTGAAGGCCATCAAGTGCACATCATCCGTGTGCTGTTGTGAAACTCGTCGAGGTGCTTTCCCTCCGAAATGGACGGACGAACTGGTGGGGGTCCAAGAGCCTGGTGGGATGGCCTTTTAATGATTATGCTGATGTATTACAATGAGCTCCCGCCGCCCATTCACCGGAACGCGGCCTGACATCAACAGCCTAAGCCGACGATTGCGACCTGCCTTCCCGCCATCGTGAAACCGATGGCGCCAAATTGCCCGCACGTGCCAGTTATCATGCCCACTGGCATGGAAAATTCCGCCCATTGTGTTGTGAAAAAAATTAGACCTAAAAATTGGAACTTTGGTCCGACTGGATCTCCGCTGGTAATCCATATCGAGTAAAAAATTGGATTAACTTCTCTACCACTACTTTAGCTGTAATTAGTCTTAAAGGGATGACTTCTGGAAATCAAGTTTTTGTATCCGTAATAGTGAGGAATATATTTGTGTCCAGCTTTCGTTATTGGTAACAGCCCCACAATGTCCAATAACACCCTCCGAAATGGCTCCACATAAACTGGTATGGGAATTAAAGGTACCAGTTTGAATGTAGATTGTGGTTTTCCCACCATCTGGCACATGTGGCACATTTTACAAAACTGCAGCACGTCCTCATGAAGATCTGGCCAGTAAAACTGCTGGTTTATCCACACTTGAGTTTTCCATATCCCTACCTGTCCTGCCATAGGAATTTCATGTGCTATCCGTAATATCTCTTTACGATATTGGGGTGGTACCACTACCTGATGAACAACCATCCACTCTTCATTTGCTGGTCTGTGAGGAGGCCTCCACTCCCTCATTAGTGTCCCATTTTTAACATAATGACATTCTGGAACTGCCTTAGGCCCAGCTTTAGATTGGGTTGATTGGGCTATCTTACTTAACTGTGGATCAGCTTGTTGAGCCTCAACTAGAGAAGATTTATTAAACATCTCTTTCAGATTATCTAAGAAAGTTTCAGCCAGCCGAATATCTGTCTGTGGTATCACTTTGACCTTTGATGATGGACTTTGCTTAGCCATTGCTCAGGTCATCACACATGAAGGAAAAATTCCTGGATCCTTTTCCTGCAACTGTTCCGTCTCTTTACCCTCACCTCGGCTTTCTGTAATTAAGGGAGAAGCTACCACCTTTGCTCTGACTAAATCATTTCCCAGAATAAGTCAACTCCATCTACAGGTAGCTTCAGAACAACCTCTACCTTCACTGTCCCAGACATTAGGTCACACTCCAAGTGCACCCGGTACAAAGGTACAGGTATATACTCCCCGCCAATACCATTTATTAAAAACAAAAACAGAAAATGCTGGAAAAACTCAGCAGGTCTGACAGCATCTGTGGAGAGAAAAACAAAGTTATTGTTTCGAGTCCGTATGACCCTTCAGTTTTTGTTTCAGATTTCCAGCATCTGCAGTATTTTGCTTTTACCATTTATTAAAACGTTGGCTTTTAATGCCCTTTCTGGGGGAAAAATTATGCCTTTCCCTAGAAAAAATGTTTGAGTGGCTCCCGTATCTCTTAATATGATTAGAGGTTTGGCTGTTGCATTTGAGGGATAAGGGATTACTTTTCGTCTCAATAAGAATTCTTTATAACTCTCATGTATCTTATTCACCCCCCGAACTCACAGCAGTGTCCACGCTCAGTTTCACAGCTGTAGTTAATGCTACAACTTGATCTGTTCTTTTTCAGTCAGGGTTCCTTTTCCTGAATCGTCCTTATGTACCCAATAAGTCCCATGGGTTTCCCATTCAACTTCCAGCGATCGGCATGAACATGTCCCATCTTGTTCCAATCGAAATACTTAGCCCTTTGAATATCACTTCCACCCTCAGCACCTTCCTTTCTGGCCTGAGGAAGAATTTCTGGGGCATTCCCAGCTGTCCCTTCTCTTCCCTGGCTACTTGCCTTCCTTTCACCTTCCCACCTTTTATCCTTCTTGGGTTTGTGGGGGTGACGAAGAAAGGGTTTGGATTTATGGACCAGCTCATAATCATCAGCTATCTCCACTGCCTGTCTAGCTTTTGCAAGCCTCTGTCTTCAACATCTGTTCTAACCACAGGAGAAAGTTAATTTTTTAATTCTTTCCGGAGAATTATTTCCCTAAGGGCTTCAAGCATTTTATCTGCCTTTAATGCCCATATTCAATGGTCAAAATTACTTTGCTTTACCCTCTCAAATTCAACATAGGTCTGCCCAGGCTGATTCCTTATGTTCGAAATCTCTGTCTGTATGCCTCAGGGACCAACTCATATGCACTAAGGATAGCCTTTTACTGTATCATAATCCACCGATACCTCTTCTGAAAGTGAAGTGTAAACCTGCTGAGCTCTATCCACCAACTACTCCGTAAGAGCAATGTCCAGTTTCCTTTTGGCCACTTCATTTGCTTAGCTCCCTTCTCAAACAAAATAAGGAATGCCTCTACATCCCTTTCCTCAAACATTGGAACAGCTTGAACAAGTTAAACATCTCCCCACTGGGCTTTGGGTTGGGTAGTTTTTATGTCATCTGAACTTTCCCCAGCATCTGAGACTTTTTAAAATTTCAGCCTTTTAAACTGGTATTCCCTTTCTCGTTCCTTCTTTCTCACCTGAAATTCCAGTTCTAGCTGCTTAAAAGCTCTTTCTCTTTGTTTCCTCTCCTTCAAGTCTTTTCAATTCCAATTCTATTTCCTGTTCAAGTTTAAGTTTTTCCTTTTTGTGTTCAAGCTACTCCATTTGCAGCTGAATCCTAGCTAAACCCAATTGACTCACCCTCTGGAGAACCTGGTCCCTCATCTATCCCGATTCCAAATGCTGCACTATTACCTCAACTCTGTCTGCTTTTCTCACCCCTACAGTTAGTTCTAACTGCAACTTATCCACCAATTCCGTTAGCTTAGCTTTAGTTATTTTCTGTAAACCAGTCAGAGATAAATCTTCCATCTTTAGAAAAGTCTTAGCAATTTCCATAGCCATTTTGGTTTACTAATGTACAATAAACCTGGTATCTATCCTTTTACCAATTATTATTCCATGTCCAATCACCCATTGTCCATGTTTCAAAATATCCTGGACGAGCCCCCAATTTATGTAATGAACAGGATGTTAGGGGGTGGTGTGTGTGTGTCAGCTTCACCTCTGACTCCTGAGCGGTCCGAATCACTCCCACTCCCTGGGTTCTAGACCTTGAGTTTATTTGGGGGTTGTGACAAAGTGCAGCAGACGACAGGTTTTGGTGCAAGAAAAAACTGAGTTTATTGAAGTCACAAATGAACTTATAACATTAGGATTACACTGAGACTATACAGACCTACAAAGTGCACTTAGTTAAGAATGGGGAACACATGGCAATACGAGGGAAAATCACGCTACTAATCCCCTTACCCTTATCCCACCCCCAAAACCTAACTAAATTGAACTAGGAGAGGTCAGGGATCATGATCACCAACCCAGGGTTCCTTAACAGTTCGAAATCCAGCCAGGTAAGCCGGTTGCAGTTTTGAGGTTTGCTCTTTGTGTCCTCTGGGGCCTGCCATCTCCATGTGGTCCTGGTCTGTGGAATCTGCGAAGGTTTTTCAGTTGGGTGGAGGACGCGGTTGTGGGTGGTCAATCGTGGAGGATGCGGTTGTGGGTGATCGATCTTCGTGGAGGGTGTGGTTGTGGGTGGTCGATCTTCGTGGAGGGTGTGGTTGTGGGTGGTCGATCTTCGTGGAGGGTGTGGTTGTGGGTGGTCGATCGTGGGGGCTGCAGTTGTGGGTGGTCGATCGTGGGGGCTGCGGTTGTGGGTGATCGATCTTCGTGGAGGGTGTGGTTGTGGGTGGTCGATCGTGGGGGGCTGTGGTTGTGGGTGGTCGATCGTGGAGGGCTGTGGTTGTGGGTGGTCGATCTTCATGGAGGGTGTGGTTGTGGGTGGTCGATCGTGGGGGGCTGTGGTTGTGGGTGGTCGATCGTGGGGGGCTGTGGTTGTGGGTGGTTGATCTTCGTGGGGGGCTGCGGTTGTGGGTGATGATCTTCGTGGAGGGTGTGGTTGTGCGTGGTCGATCGTGGAGGGTGCGGTTGTGGGTGGTCGATCATGGGGGGCTGCGGTTGAGGGTGGTCGATCGTGGGGGGCTGCGGTTGAGGGTGGTCGATCGTGGGGGGCTGCGGTTGTGGGTGGTCAATCGTGGGGGGCTGCGGTTGTGGGTGGTCAATCGTGGAGGGCGCGGTTGTGGGTGGTCGCTCGTGGAGGGTGCGGCTGTGGCCTTGTTGTCTCCGGTTGAGCCTGCCACCCTGTGCCCCTCGCCGTGATGTTGCCTGCGGGCCTGCAAACCTCCAGATATCCTCCCTCCGCTTGGCTCAGCTCCCTGTTTAAACTCTGCTCACCCTCCTGTGTCCCTGCCCAAAACTGCTCATTTCACATCTCCTGGCCCAGTTATACTGGTTTTTTTTCCGAATTTCTTATCTCAATCCAAATCAAAGTTTAGTTCTTTGTTTGATTTTGGTGGGCTTCCCCAGGTGATTGTTGTCTCATTGTTTTTAATGGGCTCACATGATGTTTATCATTGTCTTCCTGCCCCTGTAACTAGTCCTGAACTGAAAGCCATTGTATGTGTGGAGTATTGATGGGTTCGTATAATTGTATTGATGGTAGTCTTCCTGCCCCAGTAGTTAGTAGCGATTATTTATGCAAGGCTTTGATGGGCTTTAGTTTTGTGTTGATTGTTTTAAAGGGAAGAATGCGGATTCTCTCTCCTCTCATTGTCTGGTTTCAGGTAAAAGTCCAAAAGTCCAAATCCTTGTTGATGATTTGAAAAAGGTGGGAATTTTGAGAACCCTTCAGATGGGAGGCCTGCGCAGTTTATCTTGCCCCAAAACTTCATAGCTCACACCATTAGTTTAAAAGTTTAATTCACCCACCAAAATGGCCAATTATTTACCTTTGCTACTGTTAGACCCAATGAACAAAGCTCAAATGGAATTAGATATGGAAAGTAATTGCCATTAAAGCCTGAACAATGTAATTAATAATACATTGACACAGCGTTCCCCCAGCATTCCCCTCTGACAGTGCGGCACTCCCCCGGCATTGCCCTCTGACAGTGCAGCACTCCCCCAGCATTCCCCTCCGACAGAGCAGCACTCCCCCAGCATTCCCCTCTGACAGTGCGGCACTCCCCCACTGCATCCCCTCTGACAGTGCGGCACTCCCCCAGTGCATCCCCTCTGACAGTGCAGCACTCCCCCAGTGCATCCCCTCTGACAGTGCGGCACTCCCCCAGTGCATCCCCTCCGACAGTGTGGCACTCCCCCAGTGCATCACCTCCGACAGTGCGGCACTCCCCCAGTGCATCCCCTCCGACAGTGCGGCACTCCCCCAGTGCATCCCCTCCGACAGTGCGGCACTCCCCCAGTGCATCCCCTCCGACAGTGCAGCACACCCCCAGTGCATCCCCTCTGACAGTGCGGCACTCCCCCAGTGGATCCCCTCTGACAGTGCAGCGTTCTCCCAGTGCATCCCCTCCGACAGGTCGGCGATCCCGAGTGCGGCACTCCCCCAGTGCATCCCCTCTGACAGTGCGGCACTCCCCCAGTGCATCTCCTCTGACTGTGCAGCGTTCCCCCAGTGCATCCCCTCTGACAGTGCAGCACACCCCCAGTGCATCCCCTCTGACAGTGCGGCACACCCCCAGTGCATCCCCTCCGACAATGCGGCACTCCCCCAGTGCATCCCCTCTGACAGTGCGGCATTCCCCCAGTGCATCCCCTCCGACAGTGCGGCACTCCCCCAGTGTATCCCCTCCGACAGTGCGGCACTCCCCCTCTGACAGTGCGGCGTTCCCCTGGCACTTCCCCTCTGACAGTGCAGCGTTCCCCCAGTGCATCCCCTCCGACAGTGCAGCACTTCCCCAGTGCATCCCCTCTGACAGTGCGGCACTCCCCCAGTGCATCTCCTCTGACAGTGCGGCGTTCCCCCAGTGCATCTCCTCTGACTGTGCAGCGTTCCCCCAGTGCATCCCCTCTGACAGTGCAGCACACCCCCAGTGCATCCCCTCTGACAGTGCGGCACTCCCCCAGTGCATCTCCTCTGACAGTGCGGCGTTCCCCCAGTGCATCCCCTCCGACAATGCGGCACTCCCCCAGTGCATCCCCTCTGACAGTGCGGCATTCCCCCAGTGCATCCCCCCCGACAGTGCGGCACTCCCCCAGTGTATCCCCTCCGACAGTGCGGCACTCCCCCTCTGACAGTGCGGCGTTCCCCTGGCACTTCCCCTCTGACAGTGCAGCGTTCCCCCAGTGCATTCCCTCTGACAGTGCAGCACTCCCCCAGTGCATCCCCTCCGACAGTGCAGCACTTCCCCAGTGCATCCCCTCTGACAGTGCGGCACTCCCCCAGTGCATCCCCTCCGACAGTGCGGCACTCCCCCAGTGCATCCCCTCCGACAGTGCGGCACTCCCCCAGTGCATCCCCTCTGACAGTGCGGCACTCCCCCAGTGCATCCCCTCTGACTGTGCAGCACTCCCCCAGCATTCCCCTCTGACGGTGCGGCACTCCCCCAGTGCATCTCCTCTGACAGTGCGGCGTTCCCCCAGTGCATCCCCTCCGACAATGCGGCACTCCCCCAGTGCATCCCCTCTGACAGTGCGGCACTCCCCCAGTGCATCCCCTCCGACAGTGCGGCACTCCCCCAGTGTATCCCCTCCGACAGTGCGGCACTCCCCCTCTGACAGTGCGGCGTTCCCCTGGCACTTCCCCTCTGACAGTGCAGCGTTCCCCCAGTGCATTCCCTCTGACAGTGCAGCACTCCCCCAGTGCATCCCCTCCGACAGTGCAGCACTTCCCCAGTGCATCCCCTCTGACAGTGCGGCACTCCCCCAGTGCATCTCCTCTGACAGTGTGGCGTTCCCCCAGTGCATCTCCTCTGACTGTGCAGCGTTCCCCCAGTGCATTCCCTCTGACAGTGCGGCACTCCCCCAGTGCATCCCCTC
Source organism: Cetorhinus maximus (assembly GCF_964194155.1). Lineage (NCBI taxonomy): Eukaryota > Metazoa > Chordata > Chondrichthyes > Lamniformes > Cetorhinidae > Cetorhinus > Cetorhinus maximus. The sequence goes on along the minus strand of NW_027596252.1, from coordinate 342,625 downwards.
TGACAGTGCGGCACTCCCCCAGTGCATCCCCTCCGACAATGCGGCACTCCCCCAGTGTATCCCCTCCGACAGTGCGGCACTCCCCCTCTGACAGTGCGGCGTTCCCCTGGCACTTCCCCTCTGACAATGCAGCGTTCCCCCAGTGCATTCCCTCTGACAGTGCAGCACTCCCCCAGTGCATCCCCTCCGACAGTGCAGCACTTCCCCAGTGCATCCCCTCTGACAGTGCGGCGTTCCCCCAGTGCATCCCCTCCGACAGTGCAGCACTTCCCCAGTGCATCCCCTCTGACAGTGCGGCGTTCCCCCAGTGCATCCCCTCCGACAGTGCGGCACTCCCCCAGTGCATCCCCTCCGACAGTGCGGCGTTCCCCCAGTGCATCCCCTCCGACAGTGCGGCACTCCCCCAGTGCATCCCCTCCGACAGTGCGGCACTCCCCCAGTGCATCCCCTCCGACAGTGCGGCACACCCCCAGTGCATCCCCTCTGACAGTGCGGCACTCCCCCAGTGGATCCCCTCTGACAGTGCAGCGTTCTCCCAGTGCATCCCCTCCGACAGGTCGGCGATCCCGAGTGCGGCACTCCCCCAGTGCATCCCCTCCGACAGTGCGGCACTCCCCCAGTGCATCCCCTCCGACAGTGCAGCACACCCCCAGTGCATCCCCTCTGACAGTGCGGCACTCCCCCAGTGGATCCCCTCTGACAGTGCAGCGTTCTCCCAGTGCATCCCCTCCGACAGGTCGGCGATCCCGAGTGCGGCACTCCCCCAGTGCATCCCCTCTGACAGTGCGGCACTCCCCCAGTGCATCTCCTCTGACTGTGCAGCGTTCCCCCAGTGCATCCCCTCTGACAGTGCAGCACACCCCCAGTGCATCCCCTCTGACAGTGCGGCACACCCCCAGTGCATCCCCTCCGACAATGCGGCACTCCCCCAGTGCATCCCCTCTGACAGTGCGGCATTCCCCCAGTGCATCCCCTCCGACAGTGCGGCACTCCCCCAGTGTATCCCCTCCGACAGTGCGGCACTCCCCCTCTGACAGTGCGGCGTTCCCCTGGCACTTCCCCTCTGACAGTGCAGCGTTCCCCCAGTGCATTCCCTCTGACAGTGCAGCACTCCCCCAGTGCATCCCCTCCGACAGTGCAGCACTTCCCCAGTGCATCCCCTCTGACAGTGCGGCACTCCCCCAGTGCATCTCCTCTGACAGTGCGGCGTTCCCCCAGTGCATCTCCTCTGACTGTGCAGCGTTCCCCCAGTGCATCCCCTCTGACAGTGCAGCACACCCCCAGTGCATCCCCTCTGACAGTGCGGCACTCCCCCAGTGCATCTCCTCTGACAGTGCGGCGTTCCCCCAGTGCATCCCCTCCGACAATGCGGCACTCCCCCAGTGCATCCCCTCTGACAGTGCGGCATTCCCCCAGTGCATCCCCCCCGACAGTGCGGCACTCCCCCAGTGTATCCCCTCCGACAGTGCGGCACTCCCCCTCTGACAGTGCGGCGTTCCCCTGGCACTTCCCCTCTGACAGTGCAGCGTTCCCCCAGTGCATTCCCTCTGACAGTGCAGCACTCCCCCAGTGCATCCCCTCCGACAGTGCAGCACTTCCCCAGTGCATCCCCTCTGACAGTGCGGCACTCCCCCAGTGCATCCCCTCCGACAGTGCGGCACTCCCCCAGTGCATCCCCTCCGACAGTGCGGCACTCCCCCAGTGCATCCCCTCTGACAGTGCGGCACTCCCCCAGTGCATCCCCTCTGACTGTGCAGCACTCCCCCAGCATTCCCCTCTGACGGTGCGGCACTCCCCCAGTGCATCTCCTCTGACAGTGCGGCGTTCCCCCAGTGCATCCCCTCCGACAATGCGGCACTCCCCCAGTGCATCCCCTCTGACAGTGCGGCACTCCCCCAGTGCATCCCCTCCGACAGTGCGGCACTCCCCCAGTGTATCCCCTCCGACAGTGCGGCACTCCCCCTCTGACAGTGCGGCGTTCCCCTGGCACTTCCCCTCTGACAGTGCAGCGTTCCCCCAGTGCATTCCCTCTGACAGTGCAGCACTCCCCCAGTGCATCCCCTCCGACAGTGCAGCACTTCCCCAGTGCATCCCCTCTGACAGTGCGGCACTCCCCCAGTGCATCTCCTCTGACAGTGTGGCGTTCCCCCAGTGCATCTCCTCTGACTGTGCAGCGTTCCCCCAGTGCATTCCCTCTGACAGTGCGGCACTCCCCCAGTGCATCCCCTCTGACAGTGCGGCACTCCCCCAGTGCATCCCCTCCGACAATGCGGCACTCCCCCAGTGTATCCCCTCCGACAGTGCGGCACTCCCCCTCTGACAGTGCGGCGTTCCCCTGGCACTTCCCCTCTGACAATGCAGCGTTCCCCCAGTGCATTCCCTCTGACAGTGCAGCACTCCCCCAGTGCATCCCCTCCGACAGTGCAGCACTTCCCCAGTGCATCCCCTCTGACAGTGCGGCGTTCCCCCAGTGCATCCCCTCCGACAGTGCAGCACTTCCCCAGTGCATCCCCTCTGACAGTGCGGCGTTCCCCCAGTGCATCCCCTCCGACAGTGCGGCACTCCCCCAGTGCATCCCCTCCGACAGTGCGGCGTTCCCCCAGTGCATCCCCTCCGACAGTGCGGCACTCCCCCAGTGCATCCCCTCCGACAGTGCGGCACTCCCCCAGTGCATCCCCTCCGACAGTGCGGCACACCCCCAGTGCATCCCCTCTGACAGTGCGGCACTCCCCCAGTGGATCCCCTCTGACAGTGCAGCGTTCTCCCAGTGCATCCCCTCCGACAGGTCGGCGATCCCGAGTGCGGCACTCCCCCAGTGCATCCCCTCCGACAGTGCGGCACTCCCCCAGTGCATCCCCTCCGACAGTGCAGCACACCCCCAGTGCATCCCCTCTGACAGTGCGGCACTCCCCCAGTGGATCCCCTCTGACAGTGCAGCGTTCTCCCAGTGCATCCCCTCCGACAGGTCGGCGATCCCGAGTGCGGCACTCCCCCAGTGCATCCCCTCTGACAGTGCGGCACTCCCCCAGTGCATCTCCTCTGACTGTGCAGCGTTCCCCCAGTGCATCCCCTCTGACAGTGCAGCACACCCCCAGTGCATCCCCTCTGACAGTGCGGCACACCCCCAGTGCATCCCCTCCGACAATGCGGCACTCCCCCAGTGCATCCCCTCTGACAGTGCGGCATTCCCCCAGTGCATCCCCTCCGACAGTGCGGCACTCCCCCAGTGTATCCCCTCCGACAGTGCGGCACTCCCCCTCTGACAGTGCGGCGTTCCCCTGGCACTTCCCCTCTGACAGTGCAGCGTTCCCCCAGTGCATTCCCTCTGACAGTGCAGCACTCCCCCAGTGCATCCCCTCCGACAGTGCAGCACTTCCCCAGTGCATCCCCTCTGACAGTGCGGCACTCCCCCAGTGCATCTCCTCTGACAGTGCGGCGTTCCCCCAGTGCATCTCATCTGACTGTGCAGCGTTCCCCCAGTGCATCCCCTCTGACAGTGCAGCACACCCCCAGTGCATCCCCTCTGACAGTGCGGCACTCCCCCAGTGCATCTCCTCTGACAGTGCGGCGTTCCCCCAGTGCATCCCCTCCGACAATGCGGCACTCCCCCAGTGCATCCCCTCTGACAGTGCAGCGTTCTCCCAGTGCATCCCCTCCGACAGGTCGGCGATCCCGAGTGCGGCACTCCCCCAGTGCATCCCCTCCGACAGTGCGGCACTCCCCCAGTGCATCCCCTCCGACAGTGCAGCACACCCCCAGTGCATCCCCTCTGACAGTGCGGCACTCCCCCAGTGGATCCCCTCTGACAGTGCAGCGTTCTCCCAGTGCATCCCCTCCGACAGGTCGGCGATCCCGAGTGCGGCACTCCCCCAGTGCATCCCCTCTGACAGTGCGGCACTCCCCCAGTGCATCTCCTCTGACTGTGCAGCGTTCCCCCAGTGCATCCCCTCTGACAGTGCAGCACACCCCCAGTGCATCCCCTCTGACAGTGCGGCACACCCCCAGTGCATCCCCTCCGACAATGCGGCACTCCCCCAGTGCATCCCCTCTGACAGTGCGGCACTCCCCCAGTGTATCCCCTCCGACAGTGCGGCACTCCCCCTCTGACAGTGCGGCGTTCCCCTGGCACTTCCCCTCTGACAGTGCAGCGTTCCCCCAGTGCATTCCCTCTGACAGTGCAGCACTCCCCCAGTGCATCCCCTCCGACAGTGCAGCACTTCCCCAGTGCATCCCCTCTGACAGTGCGGCACTCCCCCAGTGCATCTCCTCTGACAGTGCGGCGTTCCCCCAGTGCATCACCTCTGACTGTGCAGCGTTCCCCCAGTGCATCCCCTCTGACAGTGCAGCACACCCCCAGTGCATCCCCTCTGACAGTGCGGCGTTCCCCTGGCACTTCCCCTCTGACAGTGCAGCGTTCCCCCAGTGCATTCCCTCTGACAGTGCAGCACTCCCCCAGCATTCCCCTCTGACAGTGCGGCACTCCCCCAGTGCATCTCCTCTGACAGTGCGGCGTTCCCCCAGTGCATCCCCTCCGACAATGCGGCACTCCCCCAGTGCATCCCCTCTGACAGTGCGGCACTCCCCCAGTGCATCCCCTCCGACAGTGCGGCACTCCCCCAGTGCATCCCCTCCGACAGTGCGGCACTCCCCCAGAGCATCCCCTCTGACAGTGCGGCACTCCCCCAGTGCATCCCCTCTGACTGTGCAGCACTCCCCCAGCATTCCCCTCTGACAGTGCGGCACTCCCCCAGTGCATCTCCTCTGACAGTGCGGCGTTCCCCCAGTGCATCCCCTCCGACAATGCGGCACTCCCCCAGTGCATCCCCTCTGACAGTGCGGCACTCCCCCAGTGCATCCCCTCCGACAGTGTGGCACTCCCCCAGTGTATCCCCTCCGACAGTGCGGCACTCCCCCTCTGACAGTGCGGTGTTCCCCTGGCACTTCCCCTCTGACAGTGCAGCGTTCCCCCAGTGCATTCCCTCTGACAGTGCAGCACTCCCCCAGTGCATCCCCTCTGACAGTGCGGCACTCCCCCAGTGCATCTCCTCTGACAGTGCGGCGTTCCCCCAGTGCATCTCCTCTGACTGTGCAGCGTTCCCCCAGTGCATCCCCTCTGACAGTGCAGCACACCCCCAGTGCATCCCCTCTGACAGTGCGGCACTCCCCCAGTGCATCCCCTCCGACAATGCGGCACTCCCCCAGTGTATCCCCTCCGACAGTGCGTCACTCCCCCTCTGACAGTGCGGCGTTCCCCTGGCACTTCCCCTCTGACAGTGCAGCGTTCCCCCAGTGCATTCCCTCTGACAGTGCAGCACTCCCCCAGTGCATCCCCTCCGACAGTGCAGCACTTCCCCAGTGCATCCCCTCTGACAGTGCGGCGTTCCACCAGTGCATCCCCTCTGACAGTGCGGCGTTCCCCCAGTGCATCCCCTCCGACAGTGCGGCACTCCCCCAGTGCATCCCCTCCGACAGTGCGGCACACCCCCAGTGCATCCCCTCTGACAGTGTGGCACTCCCCCAGTGGATCCCCTCTGACAGTACAGCGTTCTCCCAGTGCATCCCCTCCGACAGGTCGGCGATCCCGAGTGCGGCACTCCCCCAGTGCATCCCCTCTGACAGTGCGGCACTCCCCCAGTGCATCTCCTCTGACAGTGCGGCGTTTCCCCAGTGCATCCCCTCTGACTGTGCAGCGTTCCCCCAGTGCATCCCCTCTGACAGTGCAGCACACCCCCAGTGCATTCCCTCTGACAGTGCGGCACTCCCCCAGTGCATCTCCTCTGACAGTGCGGCGTTCCCCCAGTGCATCCCCTCCGACAATGCGGCACTAACCCAGTGCATCCCCTTTGACAGTGCGGCACTCCCCCAGTGCATCCCCTCCGACAGTGCGGCACTCCCCCAGTGTATCCCCTCCGACAGTGCGGCACTCCCCCTCTGACAGTGCGGCGTTCCCCTGGCACTTCCCCTCTGACAGTGCAGCGTTCCCCCAGTGCATTCCCTCTGACAGTGCAGCACTTCCCCAGTGCATCCCCTCTGACAGTGCGGCACTCCCCCAGTGCATCCCCTCTGACAGTGCGGCACTCCCCCAGTGCATCCCCTCTGACAGTGCGGCGTTCCCCCAGTGCATCCCCTCTGACAGTGCGGCGTTCCCCCAGTGCATCCCCTCCGACAGTGCGGCACTCCCCCAGTGCACCCCTCCGACAGTGCGGCACTCCCCCAGTGCATCCCCTCCGACAGTGCGGCACTCCCCCAGTGCATCCCCTCCGACAGTGCGGCACTCCCCCAGTGCATCCCCTCCGACAGTGCGGCACTCCCCCAGTGCATCCCCTCTGACAGTGCGGCACTCCCCCAGTGCATCTCCTCTGACAGTGCGGCACTCCCCCAGTGCATCCCCTCTGACTGTGCGGCACTCCCCCGGCATTCCTCTCTGACAGTGTGGCACTCCCCCAGTGCATCCCCTCCAACAGTGCGGCACTCCCCCAGTGCATCCCCTCCGACAGTGCGGCACTCCCCCAGTGCATCCCCTCCGACAGTGCGGCACTCCCCCAGTGCATCCCCTCCGACAGTGTGGCACTCCCCCAGTGCATCCCCTCAGACAGTGCGGCACTCCCCAAGTGCATCCCCTCCGACAGTGCGGCACTCCCCCAGTGCATCGCCTCCGACAGTGCGGCACTCCCCCAGTGCATCCCCTCTGACAGTGCGGCACTCCCCCAGTGCATCCCCTCTGACTGTGCAGCACTCCCCCGGCATTCCCCTCTGACAGTGTGGCACTCCCCCAGTGCATCCCCTCTGACAGTGCGGCACTCCCCCAGTGCATCCCCTCCGACAGTGCGGCACTCCCCCAGTGCATCCCCTCTGACAGTGCGGCACTCCCCCAGTGCATCCCCTCTGGCAGTGCGGCACTCCCCCAGTGCATCCCCTCTGACAGTGCGGCGTTCCCCCGGTGCATCCCCTCTGACAGTGCGGCGTTCCCCCAGTGCACCCCCTCCGACAGTGCGGCACTCCCCCAGTGCATCCCCTCCGACAGTGCGGCGTTCCCCCAGTGCATCCCCTCCGACAGTGCGGCACTCCCCCAGTGCATCCCCTCCGACAGTCCGGCACTCCCCCAGTGCATCCCCTCTGACAGTGCGGCACTCCCCCAGTGCATCCCCTCTGGCAGTGCGGCACTCCCCCAGTGCATCCCCTCTGATAGTGCGGCGTTCCCCCGGTGCATCCCCTCTGACAGTGCGGCGTTCCCCGGTGCATCCCCTCCGACAGTGCGGCACTCTCCCAGTGCATCCCCTCTGACAGTGCGGTGCTCTTTTCAATCGTTGGCTTGCATTATTATGAAATCTCTGGACTGGGCCTCGAACCCATAGTCTTCAGACTCGGGAGGTGGGATCTCTGTCAACTGAGCCATGGCTGTCACAGGTTTAATGTTTTAAAGCAGCCGGGAGCTCGATGAGAATAAGGGGCTTTTATATCTTGCCTTTGGCCAGAACAAGTTGGTTTTCAATTCTCGATAATTTTATTTTCTCTTACTGCATGTTAGCTACAATTTACTATTTACAAACTGTTAGGCTGTTCTCTGCTTTTCTGTGGGATCGTTCTGTATGATCCTTCAGTCTTCATTAGTCCTGCACTTGCACAAGCTTTTGTTGACACTTGGTCCTGTTTACAGATAGACTTGGAATAAGGCAAGTGGAAAAAGGCCCCAACCTGACACCAAAGTAATCCCAATGTGGTACAACCAGAATGGTAATTTTATTCAACATTGCATTCTGATTTGCTCCATATGATTGTCTGGTGTTGAAAGACACAGCGAAACGTACATCAAAATCTATCTGCCAATAGTTCGCTGGATGGAGCATGCTAGTCTTACACTTAGTCTGTCTAATTATTTCAATTTCCCACCACTGGTTTCTTTACTCTTGAATCCAATAGTTAGAAATGTAAGTAGCAAACTTCCTTCTAGGATAAAATGGTAAACCACAAAAACTAGGTATGGGACATAGCCATAGGTCCTCAACAGCAACAAGCTACACGCACACAGTGCTCCACAAGTGCAGCATAGTGTCTCGGAGCACTCAACAGTCAGGGAGAAAGGAATATGGTGGACACCAAACATAGGTAATGGGCAGAATGGGATGAGAAACAAGACGAGTAATAGAAACAAAAACAAAAATAGCTGGAAAAACTCAGCAGGTCTGACAGCGTCTGCGGAGAGGAACACAGTTAACGTTTTGAGTCCGTATGACCCTTCTTCAGAACTAAAGAAAAATAGAAATGAGGTGAAATATAAGCTGGTTGAAGGGGGTTGGGACAGGTAGAGCTGGATAGAGGGCCAGTGATAGGTGGAGGCAAAGAAGAGATTGCCAAAGATGTCATAGACAAAAGGACAAAGGGGTGTTGATGGTGGTGATATTAGCTAAAGGATGTGCTAATGGGGACATTAAGGGTAGAAAGCAGGATGAGCAAGTGGCAGATAGCTCTAGTGGGGGTGGGGTGGGGGGAAGGGATCGAAATGTGATTCAGTGAAATAGGCTAAAAGGTGGAGATAAAACAATGGGTGGAAATAAATTTTAAAATAATAATAGAAATAGGCGGGAAAAGAAAAATATATTTAAAAAATATATAAATTATTGGAAAAGGGGGGGATCGGAAAGGGGGTGGGGATGGGGGGAGGGGGAGTTTAAGATCTAAAGTTGTTGAACTCAATATTCAGCCCGGAAGGCTGTAAAGTGCCTAGTCGGAAGATGAGGTGCTGTTCCTCCAGTTTGCGTTGAGCTTCACTGGAACAATGCAGCAAGCCAAGGACAGACATGTGGGCAAGAGAGAAGGGTGGGGTGTTGAAATGGCAAGCGACAGGGAGGAGGGGGAAGGGGAGGGGAGGAAGGGAGGAGGTTG